>NC_083769.1:50918676-50943676 GCF_963514075.1 Conger conger | reverse complement strand
TCGTTTTTCCCCGTAGCGCTTGTAAATTGGCTAACGTTAGCTAGCTGGTTTTATAAGAACTTCGCTGACGTTAATGAACTCCGAATGCAGGGTTGGTCGTGGTATTGGATGCTGTAATAAGTAATACTTCATTGTAAATCTGCAAACTCGTGCTAACATAATTTATTCCAGCGTTCTAAGATTTCAATCTTGACCTGCGTGGGTTATACCAAACTTGATTCTCGCGAGCATGTTAAATTCCCCGTATTAGCGGATAGAAGCTGATACGTTGGGTAGTAAGTCACAGTTGATGACTGATACGGAATATCGCGGTTAAAACGACGGATTTAAGATTTACGAACAAGGCTGACTTCAGTTCGATTCGATCACTGCTCGTCAGTCAAGAAGTCATGCATTGCAGGTGTGACCGATGTTGACATTTGCCTAGAAACTAGTGACACATGTTGGTGCCTGACTGGATGGATGTGGTGCAGAAGTGCGGCCATGCTTGAACTTGAGCTTCGTTTGTACCCGGGTTGTAGTGGGACGTGTCCGGTTGTAGATTTCATGGTTCTGTGACTAGAAGCCTCCGGGAGAGGATGGGCTGTGAACCTGATCAGATGTGAAAGGAGATGGGGGGGGGGGGGGGGGGGGGGGTGGTGGTATGGGGAAGGCAGAATGGTGAGCTGGAGCTGTGCGGGTTTCTAATTTAACTCTGTCCCTCCCCCCCCCCTCAGGCAAAATGGCAGCCCTTAGGCCTCTCGTCAAGCCGAAGATCGTCAAGAAAAGGACAAAGAAGTTCATCCGCCATCAGTCCGACCGCTATGTCAAGATCGCGGTGAGTCCCTGAACAAGGCCGTTTTTATTGAGCGCACTTGTAGTCTCAGATGATCCCTGCAGCCAGTCCTTGAACCCTCAGCGGTCGTTGAGAAGTCTCCCGCCCCTGTCCCTGTGGTGACGGTTCGTTTTCTCCGTGTTTCTGCAGAAGAACTGGCGGAAGCCGCGAGGTATCGACAACAGGGTGCGTCGCCGTTTCAAGGGCCAGATCCTCATGCCCAACATCGGCTACGGCAGCAACAAGAAGACCAAGCACATGCTGCCCTCCGGCTTCAGGAAGTTCCTGGTGCACAACGTCAAGGAGCTGGAGGTTCTCATGATGAGCAACAAGTAAGTCCTGGGCCGGATTCGGCTCCAGTGGAGCCGGGGCTTCACCGAGCACGGGCTGCAGGGGAGGGCAGTGCGGTCCTGCTGGGCGCATGTCCACACATTTCTGTTTCCGCAGATTTTCTGTGGCTCATTTAGCTTATTAGATTTGGTAATTCACAAGTAAAATAAACGGTTTATTTAGCTGAAACCTTTATCCATAGTGATGTACAGTTGATTAGACTAAGCAGGAGACGATCCTCCCCTGGAGCAATGCAGGGTTAAGGGCCTTGCTCAAGGGCCCAACAACTTGTTGTGGCTGCATACGCTGGGGCTTGAACCACCAACCTTCCAGGTCCCTGTCACGTGCCTTTGGCATTAGGCTAGACTGCCCTGTGTAGATCAGACCCCAGTAGAACGGTTTCCATGGGCACACAGAAGAGTGCTGATGATGGATTTTGCTGAAAAGTCTGATTGGGTTAATTTTGTCATGGAGGACAGAACTTGGTTTGAAATCCAATACCTGATTCAGTCTCTCCCCCCCCCCCCTTGTACGTGCTAACGCTACGACAGGGCTAATGTGGGGTTTATGTACGTGCTAACGCTACGACAGGGCTAATGTGGGGTTTATGTACGTGCTAATGCTACAACACTGAGGCAGTAACGGTGAGTCTGTTCACTAATGGGGTTCAGTGACTGGGGCACTATTCCTGGGCTGTACTGTAGACTGGCCCTAATGGGACGGATCCTGTGCTCTCCCATGAGATCCAAACTCATTCTTAACTTTAGTTCTTTACTAGAGTGAGTGATCAACTCTTTGGACAGGTGTTCTCTTTGGGCAGTGCGGTCTTGTCCATTTAGGGCCAGTTGCACAGGCTCAGATTATAGACTGGTCCGAGATTAAATTCAGACTAAATTCATTTTTGAATGAAGCTTTACCTGTGAAGGGCCAGTTCCCTGTCAGACCTCTCTGACTATCTCACTGGCTGTTTCCCTGTCAGACCTCTCTGACTATCTCACTGGCTGTTTCCCTGTCAGACCTCTCTGACTATCTCACTGGCTGTTTCCCTGTCAGACCTCTCTGACTATCTCACTGGCTGTTTCCCTGTCAGACCTCTCTGACTATCTCGCTGGCTGTTTCCCTGTCAGACCTCTCTGACTATCTCACTGGCTGTTTCCCTGTCAGACCTCTCTGACTATCTCGCTGGCTGTTTCCCTGTCAGACCTCTCTGACTATCTCACTGGCTGTTTCCCTGTCAGACCTCTCTGACTATCTCACTGGCTGTTTCCCTGTCAGACCTCTCTGACTTTATCTCACTGGTCTGGAGGCTCCTCCTCTGGTGAAGTTTGCTTCCCGTGTCAAAATGAAATCCAGTGTAACTTCAACAGGGCATTGTGATGCCTCTGTCTCATGTACACTTGGATGATTTGAAACTTCAGTTTAATCGCAATTTAGATGATAATTGGAAGTTTGATTGCTTCATTTGAATGTTTAATTTGTCCTGAGGCTGATTAATGAGTTTTCTGTGTTCCTGCTTCCTGTAGGACCCACTGCGCAGAAATCGCCCACAACGTGTCGTCCAAAAACAGGAAGGTGATCGTGGAGCGGGCAGCGCAGCTGGCCATAAAGGTCACGAACCCCAACGCCCGTCTGCGCAGCGAGGAGAACGAGTGATCGCTCCTTTCCTCAATAAAGTCTCTTTATTTACACCAGCTCTCCCTCTGCTCGTTATTCTGTGTGAGTGTGAGTGTGAGTGTGAGTGTGAGTGTGAGTGTGAGTGTGAGTGTGAGTGTGAGTGTGAGTGTGAGTTCTTTTTCTGAACTGGGGTATAATTGCAAATGTTTCAAAATCGGCCTGTAGCGTAGTGGTTAAGGTACATGACTGGGACCCACAAGGTCGGTGTTTTGATCCCTGGTGTAGCCACAATAAGCTGATCGATCTTACCCTCTGAGCTAATGTCTGAGCAACCAGCTCAGTGTGTACAGTGGTGTTCTTCGTAGCTCCAGATGTTGTACGTGTTATTTTCTGAAACGTATTTTCACTTGGACCCTTCGGATGGTGCGTGTCCTTAGACTGCTGTGCCCTGTAGGGCCGGGGTCCCGACCGGGTCCTGGAGAGCTGCTGGCTCTGCCGGTTTCACCTTAAAATCAGCCCCCTGCTCAGATACAGGTGAGTTAACGAATCACTGCTCTGAATGAGCGAAGTAATGATGAAAACCAGCCGGCCCTGTAGCTCTCCAGGACCTGGGTTGCAGACCGCTGGTGTAGAAAGTGTTGATCATTGGGGAACGTTACGATTGCTCTGCTAGGGCCTGTGGTGTTCATTGGGCGTGTTTTTGTTCTGCAATGAAAAGCTCGTTGGTATCAGTGTTGATCAATATGGCCTGTCTAATACTGCTTATTGATTTTGCCTCTGGAGCTTCTGTAACTGTAAAACCCCAAAAGAACTTCAACAACATTTCATAAATGTAGATATGCAGATTGAAACCCTTATTCCCACCACTCTGGCTCCCATCGAGGGGTCCCTGTTCATTCGGGATCCTAGAAGCACAGTAAAGCCTGCATCGCGTGACAGCAGTGCCGTTTGAACAGTAAAGCTCTGTCCTGTATTAATTATGCTGTTTGAATCCAACGATGCACAGCTCAGATATAACACTGGACAGTTCCCTGGTGTAAAATCCAGGGAACTGAATCCAACTGAACTTGAGCTTGGTTTTTTCAGCACGGTTTGAATCTGACGACACGGCTAACGTGCTAACATGCTAACTGTGCCGTTCAGATACCGCACGGTGGCCAAAGCAAATCGGCAAATTATCGCAGTGCATTTTAGGGCTTACCCCGGCACATGCAGTCTGACTGTTTCCACACAAGACCCTTCATTCTGCTGGATGCTAACTGCAGTTCTGCAGGTTAAACACCCTGCTCCAGGCTCCAGTGGCTGTGCCCAACCTGGGATGCGAACCCGCAGCTGGGCGCTCTGTTGCCCGTCAGGGTTGGTCTCCTGCATCGCTGACACTCCGGTCAACAGGGAGCAGATCAGTGGTCCTCACTCCTGTTTAGAGCAATAAACACAATGTCAGGGTTATACCGTTTATTTCAGCGCTGCTACTTTCCTGGTCCTTTCAGAAACGTACAGTGGGGGAGGCACTCTGCATGAAACTATTCTACAAAAAACAGTTTTATTTTTACCCTGAATGCCCCCTGCTCTTTCTCTGCTGCACCAGGTCACATCCATTTAAAGGAGTCAGAGCCAGTAAAGCTGCTGTTTCACATCCATTTAAAGGAGTCAGAGCCAGTGTAGCTCCTCTGTTTCATGTTCATTTAAAGGAGTCAGAGCCAGTGAAGCTCAGCAGTGCAGGCTCCTGCGTTGCCGTGTGAATAATTACACGCTGCCAGGACAATGCTACAGGCTGTTCTCATCTCACAGATGCTGTCTGAGGTGTGTGGGTGTTTCTGTGTGTTCAAAGTCAGAAACACTGATCAGTATTCCTGATCGGAAAATATATAACCAAGCTCCCAGCTCCCTCTCTGTCTCCCCCGCTCCTTCCCGCTCTATCTCTCTCTCCCTCTCTGCCTCTCTCAATCTTTCTCTCCCTCTCTGCCTCTCTCAATCTTTCTCTCCCTCCATATCTCTCTCTCTCCCCCCCCTCTCTCTCTCTCTCCACACAGAGCTGGAGCCACTCGTTGGACCTTTACCAGCTGGAACAGAGACTCTGAGAGAGAGAGAGAGAGAGAGAGAGAGGGAGGGAGTGTAGGGAGGGCACAGATAGATAGAGAGCAGAGTGAGGGACTAGATGGGACGTGAGTGGGCTCGTTGGCCCATCTGATCTGTAGCTTTCTCCCCTTCACTCTGTTTTTGGGTTAAAGAATGACTGTGTGAGGAGGACAGGAGGAAGAGGAGGAAGAGGAGGAGGCCGGCCGGGGGGCGGTGACAGAAGGATGTTTTCCATCTCACTGAAGTGCCGACTGGGAGTCATCCGTCGCAGGGCCAAGAGTACGAGAGGCACAGAGAGAGGTACGCTCCAATCACGCTCCAGTGAGCACGGGAGGGGCTGGCTGAGGGGCTGAGAGAGGGGCTGAGAGAGGGGCTGAGAGGGGCTGAGAGAGGGGCTGAGAGAGGGGCTGAGAGAGGGGCTGAGAGAGGGGGTGGGGGGTCTTCATAACATGGCAGATTTCTTAGTCCCAGGCGCGATATTACAGAAGGCTGGTCTTCAGAGAACTTGAAGCGTGTGTGTGTGTGTGTGTGTGTGTGTCTGTAAGAGTGTGTGTGTGTGTGTGTGTATGTGAGTGTGTATGTGAGTGTGTGAGTGTGTGTGTGTGTGTGTCTGTATGTGAGTGTGTGTGTGTGTGTGTGTGTGTGTGTGAGTGTGTATGTGAGTGTGTGTGTGTGTGTGTGTGTGTGTGTCTGTATGTGAGTGTGTGTGTGTGAGTGTGTATGTGAGTGTGTGTGTGTGTGTGTCTGTATGTGAGTGTGTGTGTGTGAGTGTGTATGTGAGTGTGTGTGTGTGTGTGTGTGTGAGTGTGTGAGTGACTGTGTGTTTGTGTGGGTTTTAGTTTGATCTGACGCAGGTAAACTAGCCCAAAAGCGGTCTGATCTCTGGGCTGGAGACACTGAGGCTGCAGGAAGAGATGGGCACTGAGGGGGTCCACCAGGGAGACCCCTATTCTGCACCACACCACACCTGGGTCAAATACATCAGTGGTTTAGATTCAAATACTTTTCTGGGCTTGATTAACCATGCCTGGTGCAATTGAGCCAACTGAGAGGACCATAAGCAGGGGTCTGCACTTTTAGTTTTATTGTGTTTTGTGTTTTTCCTACCGCTCATATTTGAGGGCCCACTGTCCCGTGACGCTTGCACCCTCTGCAGTCTGGGAACACGGTGTAATATTTTAAGACCTTTCATTCAGTGATTACTGTTTAATAATGATTACTGTGCACATTTGAGCTCAATGTCATGGGTTGATATCGGTGGATTTTTATTTTATTATCTAAGGAAAGTCAGTTAGTTTGAACAAATTATCATTCATTGTATCAAGAGAGTCTATTTATCTAAATAACTAAATAAATATTGATGATTACCCAGTGTAGTTCATGACAAAAGCAGAGAAAACAGATTATCATGTGCAGTTACACCAAATCATATTTTGGGGGAGTGAACTTATCATTGGTAATCATAAACACCCTGTGATTTTACACTGAATCAAACAAATACAAAAACACCGGAAGCACTCCTGCAAAACCTTTCCTGTCTTTTTTCTTTGAAACCCTTGTCTGTTATTGGTCCATATATTTTTTTCAAAACATTTACTGAATAATAATGATATTTTATTCTTAGATGCTTCTGTCCAATCCCCAGGAGTAATGTGGGGTTAAGGGCCTTGCTCAAGGGCCCAACAGCTGCCCTGATCTTATCGTGGCTACACCGGGGCCTGAACCCCAAACCTTTCTGGGTCTCAGTCATGTACGCTTCCACAGACGGCCCACACCATGATGGATGTGTGGATGACTGCTGCCCTGTGCCTCCCTCTGTTCAGAGTAGAACACAGCGGGCTGTGTGTTTCCTGTGTGTTTCCTGTGTGTTTCTCATCAACACTCCGCTGTGAGACACAGCCTGGGTCTGAGCGGGAAGCCCCAGAGAGATGAGAGGGAGCAGCGGTGAACTCTGTGTTCAGCCCTGTGTGCCGTTCAGCCCTGTGTCACATTCAGCTCTGTGTGCCGTTCAGCCCTGTGTGCCGTTCAGCCCTGTGTGCTGTTCAGCCCTGTGTGCCGTTCAGCCCTGTGTGGTGTTCAGCTCTGTGTGCTGTTCAGCTCTGTGTGCTGTTCAGCTCTGTGTGCTGTTCAGCTCTGTGGTGTGTTCAGCTCTGTGTGCTGTTCAGCTCTGTGTGCTGTTCAGCTCTGTGTCCCGTTCAGCCATGTGTGCTGTTCAGCTCTGTGGTGTGTTCAGCTCTGTGTGCTGTTCAGCCCTGTGTGCTGTTCAGCTCTGTGTCCCGTTCAGCCCTGTGTCACATTCAGCTCTGTGTGCTGTTCAGCCCTGTGTCCCGTTCAGCCCTGTGTCACATTCAGCTCTGTGTGCTGTTCAGCTCAGTGTGCTGTTCAGCTCTGTGTCCCGTTCAGCCCTGTGTCCCGTTCAGCCCTGTGTGCTGTTCAGCTCTGTGTTCAGCTCTGTGTGCTGTTCAGCTCTGTGTGCTGTTCAGCTCTGTGTTCAGCCCTGTGTGCTGTTCAGCTCTGTGTTCAGCCCTGTGTGCTGTTCAGCCCTGTGTGCTGTTCAGCTCTGTGTCCCGTTCAGCCCTGTGTCCCGTTCAGCCCTGTGTGCTGTTCAGCTCTGTGTCCCGTTCAGCCCTGTGTCACATTCAGCTCTGTGTGCTGTTCAGCTCTGTGTCCCATTCAGCTCTGTGTGCTGTTCAGCTCTGTGTGCTGTTCAGCTCTGTGTGCTGTTCAGCCCTGTGTCCCGTGTGTCCACAGCTGAGATTTTATTTTGTGTCTCCAGAATTTGTGAAAAACATTTGCTTTCCAGAAGCCTGTCCCTTCGCTTGATTGGTCCATTAAAGCCGAAGATAAAAAACAGCATCTGCATTCATGTCAATGTTGAGCGCCATTGACTCATTTCTGTTTTCAGTTAATGTGTTCGTTTATGGCCATTGTTGTCAGTAAATAGGTGAGATTGGCTGAATGGCCTATTCTTATTCGTCCTCCGGTTCATCTTACAGAGAAATGTATAAAGATATGGGATGGCATTGTTTTCCACAGCTAAATGATGACAAGTTACCAGAAAATGTGTAGCCTTTTCCGTGACCATGATTTAATATTTTTGGGGAAAATCACTGCATGTTGCTATTCCCCAGCTAAAAGGGTTACTTCCTCAGTTCTCTTGAAACGTTTCCTGTGAGCGGTATTGTGTCATCCATATGCACAGTGTGTGTGTCATCCATATGCACAGTGTGTGTGTCATCCATATGCACAGTGTGTGTGTCATCCATATGCACAGTGTGTGTGTCATCCATATGCACAGAGTGTGTCATCCATATGCACAGTGTGTGTCATCCATATGCACAGTGTGTGTCATCCATATGCACAGTGTGTGTCATCCATATGCACAGAGTGTGTCATCCATATGCACAGTGTGTGTCATCCATATGCACAGAGTGTGTCATCCATATGCACAGTGTGTGTCATCCATATGCACAGTGTGTGTCATCCATATGCACAGTGTGTGTCATCCATATGCACAGAGTGTGTCATCCATAAGCACAGTGTGTGTCATCCATATGCACAGAGTGTGTCATCCATAAGCACAGAGTGTGGGGGGCGGTTTTGGGGCTGACTGTGACTGGCTCCCCTGCAGGGTAAATGTACAGCATTTAAATAGCACTTTCGTCCAAAGCGCTTTGCAATTAAGGCTTTGCATTCAGCCACACACACACACTCACTCTCTCACACACACACACACACACACACACACTCTCTCTCTCACTCACACACTCTCACACACACACACACACACACACACTCTCACACACACTCTCTCTCTCTCTCACACACACACACACACACACACACACACACACACACACACTCTCACACACACTCTCTCTCTCTCTCACACACACACACACACACACACACACACACACACACTCTCTCTCTCTCACTCACACACTCTCACACACACACACACACACTCTCACACTCTCTCTCTCTCTCTCTCTCTCTCTCTCTCACACACACACACACACAGTCGAGTGGGAATTGTAGCCCTTTTTACACAACCTCCCCCCAATGTTAGGGCTCCAAAATTGTAATTGGCTGCTCAAATGTTTCTTGGACAGTTGTGTTTCATTGTTAGTTCATGCATAAAAGAACTAACAAAAGGTCTAGAGTTGATTCTAGGAGTGCCATCTGCATTTGGAGTCTGTTGTTGTCCACCAGGACCAAAGAAGTGTCAATGGCAGTAAAGCAGGGCATCATTAGTCTGAAAAATCGGAATAAATCAGAGACATCGTAGGTGTGTCAGAGACGCCCATCAAGAGACCGCGGCAGCATAACCTCAGGTTCACTACAAGATGCAAACCCCTGGCAAACCTCAAGAGTAGACTGGCCAGGTAATCGTTTGAAAAAACGTACATTAAAAACCTGTAGAGTTCTGGAACAAAGTGTTATGGACAGATGAGATGAAGATAAACCTGTCCCAGAGTGATGAAAGAGGTAAGCGTGTCTATCTGGCAAACATGGTGGACGGGGGGTTATGGGGCTTGTTTGGCTGCCACTGGAACTGGCTCACTTGTGTTCACTGATGATGTCACTGCTGAAGGCAGCAGCAGGACGAAGGCTGAAGTGTACAGACCCAGGCTAAGGCATCAGAGCTGATTGGACGACGCTTCACCACGCAGCAGGACAAACGATTGAAAACATACAGCCAAAGCAACCAGGGAGTTTTTTTCAGGACAAAAAGTGGAATGTTCTTGAATGGCTAAGTCATTCACCTGCCCCCTGAGCAATTGAGCATGCATCTCACCTGCTGAAGACCAGACTAAAGGAAAATATCCCCCAAACAAGCAGGAGCTGAAGAGGGCTGCAGTACAAGCCATGGCTTGCTGGGGTACAGAGCGAAAGCAACAAAAAAAAAAAAACGTCAATGTCCAAATACATAAGGACTGCACTGTATGTTAGAATGCAGGAGTGTATGTGTACAGTTTAGCCTGCGCATGTTGCAGTCCTGTAGCCTGGCTGCCCTATGGGCATAGGGTTGTAGAGCCAGAATGGCTGGCTGCTCTGTGGGTTGAGCCAGAATGGCTGGCTCTTTCTGGCAGAATCATGCTGCCATTCGCCAGTGATCCCCACTGTGACCAGAGAGGCACAGACACAGTTTGACTCCAATCACCTCCTGTCACTGTATGTGTGTGTGTGTGTGTGTGTGTGTGAGAGAGTGTGTGTATGTGTGTGAGTGTGTGTGTGTGTGTGTGTGTGTGTGTGTGTGTGAGAGAGTGTGTATGTGTGTGTGTGTGTGTGTGTGTATGTGTGTGTGTGTGAGAGTGTGTGTATGTGTGTGTGTGTGTGTGTGTGTGAGAGTGTGTGTATGTGTGTGAGTGTGTGTGTGTGTGTGTGTGTGTGTGTGTGTGTGTATGTGTGTGTGTGAGTGTGTGAGTGTGTGTATGTGTGTGTGTGTCTCTGTACCCAAATGGGGCAGGTACAGTAACAGTACGACAATCAGTAATAAATGTTTATCAGTGATAAACGAGCCAAAGCAGCAAGGTTAACAGTATTTATTTGGCCCAGTGTGTGGGTTTGTGCGCATGCAGGTAAGCCTCTCATTCGGCCAGCCTGGCGCAGAAGCACCTTCCAAGCTCTGAGCCCAAGGTGACAGCACGGTCAAAATCGAGAAGCACTGTAACTCAATCCAGTCCAAAAATGAAAAAAGTCCAAAAATAGTTCATCGACATCTAATCATGGAATGCACAAAACACTCTCCAGCCCACAGCTAGTCCCGACCCAGGCCTAACCAGGACAGTCCTGCCTGTTCTGCCGCTGCAGACACTAAACACTGGGGTTTTACACAATTGTCCTTTCCATTTTCTGATAGATATCACGTGACAAAACTAATACGACCGTGAGTCTTCACTACGGAATAGTGCGGTAGCTATAATACGTGTACTGGCCTTTTCACTCTCGTTGAAATTATCTGTGTTGTAAAACAACAGGCACATCCCTTGCCAGCCACAACAACCTTGGCACAGGAAAGAAAATCGTCTCGAATAATGGTCCAGATGAATATCGCTAGCATGTCTGCTACACGCATGTAAATGCAGACACAAAGGTAAACGGGGGCAGCGGATCTGTGCGGATAGTTGTTCCCCAAACTGGCGGAATCGGTATGGACGGAATTCTGTCAAAGACTGTCTGTCAAAATCGCCCGTATGTGAATGCGAGCTGCCCGAGATCTCCGTGCTAAAGGAGATCCACTCGCTTCTTTCTTAGCGTTTTTGCTCATCTAGCATCTGGCACCACACGTGGGCTTAATCAGCTCTCCGGCGCGGAATCGGAGAGAACCGTGCGCCGTGCGGGTCGCATGCGCTTTGGTCACGGACGGGGATTCCGCCGCCGTAGCTGGCCGACACACGGGGAGGAGAGGATGCTGTTCTTCCAGTCTATTCTCAGAAGACTCTATAAAGGTAGCCCATCGTCGTTACGGCAATTAACGTAGAGACGTCAGATACAAAATCTACGAGTTCACTATATCAACACTGTCATGATATTACACTTGTGAAATGTATGGCAGCAGCTGTCGGGACTGAGGAGAGATGATCAGTGAATAGGGATGTGAGCCGGAAATGTGATCTGGGCTGCCGCTGCTGATTTCATGGCAGTTAGTATTCGTATTTTAATAGATATGTGAACATTCTGGCATGTCTGCAGTGAAGAATCTAGGGGAAAAGATGCGTTTGTGTCCCGCCAGTGAATCAGACACTGTCGCGAGTGCCTTGCTATTGATATGTTCCTTAGCAGAGCTACGGCGTCTGCCAGGCGGTTTGCGATGACAACAACATAACAGCGCGAGCTCCGGTGCTCTGGCTGCCCGCCCGATCATCACGGGGTGCGCGGACTATGCTGTGCTGGTCTCCGGGCTTGGCATACGTGCGAGGCGTGGTGATTTTTCTCCACCTCCGTTCGGACATCCACGTGCGCCGGTTTTAACCCCCTGTTTTCCGCCGGGGGGATACCTCCAGCGTATGCAAATGAACGTGGACGAGGAGGCGTGAAACGTGCAGGTCAGCGTTTCTGTGAAACATGTGGACGGCTAATGAGTTAATGTCTTAAAGACCTATTGTCATTATAACAACGTCAAACATGAACACAGCCCCCCATAAGCGTAAAGGTGTATTTGTCCGTAGTAATGCCACAGCGCCCATGCTCTGTTCCGCACGTCTTTACGCTTGGTGAATGTTTATTTCTGTTTATTCAAATTCCCCCAGAGCTGGAATGTAGGACAGTTCTTCTGCTAATGGCGAGGGGGCATTTCCTTTCTTTCTTCGCTTTGCTCATGATTTTATCCGAGTAACATGTGATAACAAGGCAGATATGACCCGTTTAAATATTTTTTGCATGGACTGGAGGAAATGTGCTGGTTTGGCTGTGCTGTGGGATCAAAGGAGCTTTGTTTCCCCGTGCTCGTACTGCAGGTGTACCTGTGTTTACAGGTGCAGTTAGCGCTGGTGAATCTGTGTCTACCCTGTGCAGTTAGCGCTGGTGAATCTGTGTCTACCCTGTGCAGTTAATGCAGGTGTATCTGTGTCTACCCTGTGCAGTTAATGCAGGTGTACCTGTGTTTTCCCTGTGCAATTAGGGCAGGTGTACCTGTGTTTACCTGTGCAGTTGGTGCAGGTGTAACTGTTGCTGTTCCAACCGCCTGCCACAAGGGGTCAGTGTTGCTATATGACATAAAAGACACCCGTCTGTACATCAGGAGAGAATCCTGGGTACTACAGCTCTCACACCACGCTTATAAATGAAACCACATTACTGACATATTTATTAAAACTATTTTAAAAAGCACAGACTAATTAAGCACTAAGGACCTGAACCCTAAGCTCTTTCTGGTGGTGGGGAGAGATGGTCAGAGTCCGTCTCCTGCACGATGTAGAGCAGAGAGATGGTCAGAGTCTGTCTCCTGCACGATGTAGAGCAGAGAGAGCGGTTTACCCAGAGCCAGCGGAGCAGCTGCAGAGTTCACGGTAGAGTGGAGTAGAGGGGGTGGGGGGGTGGGGGGATTGGGGGGGTGGGGGGGTTGGGCAGGAGCCTGGCCACTCAAACTAACCCCCCCCCCCCCGGCAGATAAGAGAATTCAAAAACAAAGCAGATAATAATGAGCCAGCTTTGCACTCTGTTTATACACTTTAGGAAAAAACATGATGAAAGAAATGAGACGCATGTGTTAGGAGCCTATTGATGAAAAATGTGCACCTCTTTTAATGTAATAGTTTGTAATGTAGCACAATAAACACAATGCTAACGTTGGGAGCTTCATTATTAATGGTATGCATTGCCACATCTGACAAAATGTGGCTTAAGAGGGAAAATAATCCCTCTGAACATGAAAACATACAAAATTAAGCACTTAATTTAACAGCTTGTTGGAAGTTGTGCAAAGTAATTGCACGTGAAAACCAGGGGGGCCCTGGCTCGAGTTTGGGAACCACTGTTGTAGAATATCTTATGTGGTCGCCATGGCAGCCATGTTCGTGTGTTAGTAATGTTGTAGAGTAGTGTATTGAGTTGTAGCCGTGTTGTAGAGTAGCGTATTGGGTGTTGTAGCCGTGTTGTAGAGTAGCATATTGTGTGTTAGCCATGTTGTAGAGTAGTGTATTGAGTTGTAGCCATGTTGTAGAGTAGCGTATTGGGTGTTAGCCGTGTTGTAGAGTAGCGTATTGTGTGTTAGCCATGTTGTAGAGTAGCGTATTGTGTGTTAGCCATGTTGTAGAGTAGCGTATTGTGTTGTAGAGTAGTGTATTGTGTGTTAGCCATGTTGTAGAGTAGCGTATTGTGTTGTAGAGTAGTGTATTGTGTGTTAGCCATGTTGTAGAGTAGCGTATTGTGTGTTAGCCATGTTGTAGAGTAGCGTATTGTGTTGTAGAGTAGTGTATTGTGTTGTAGAGTAGCGTATTGTGTGTTAGCCATGTTGTAGAGTAGTGTATTGTGTGGTGGTCGTGTTGGGAGAGGTCTGAGATGAGTGGTTTGGCTCAGACGAGCAGGTTTGTGCTGTTGCAGGGTTGGTGTGCTTGCTCCCACACATCTCCACACAACGCTCTGTCACCTGAGCGGCTCTCACGGAGAGGTGGGATTTCTATTTCTGATCTGCATGTCAGTCTCTTACATGCCATGCTTCTTTTACACAGATAAACCCACAGACAGTCAGCCACAGGAACGCTTAAGGGCAGGCAGGCCTAAGAGCAGGGACTCCTAAGAGCAGGGGGAAGGCAGCGTGGCAGGGTGGCTGACCTGGCTACATCAGGGAGGGGCTCTTTGTGTGTTGGTAAAAATACACTCTGTGATGCACACATGCCTGGTCACTGTTTTTTTGTTTCTTTTTTCAGTCGTGATTTGTTGTTCTTTTCGTGTGCAATTTGGTAGGGTGTAAATCAGGTACAGGTGTAAATTGGGTACAGGTGTAAATCAGGTACAGGTGTAATAGGGTACAGGTGTAAATCAGGTACAGGTGTAATAGGGTACAGGTGTAATTAGGTACAGGTGAAATTGGGTACAGGTGAAATTGGGTACAGGTGTAATTGGGTACAGGTGTAATAGGGTACAGGTGTAATAGGGTACAGGTGTAATAGGGTACAGGTGTAATAGGGTACAGGTGTAATTAGGTACAGGTGTAATAGGGTACAGGTGACTTCGCACCATTTTCCTCATTTTACTGCACTTAAAGAATGTGTAGCTTTTTCTTCTAATCAACGGATATACCTCTCGTTTTTGCAGATGTGCCCGTGTTATTGTGTTTGTTTGAGTGGGTTTTTATGATTGTGTTTGTTTGAGTGGGTTTTTATGATTGTGTTTGTTTGAGTGGGTTTTTATGATTGTGTTTGTTTTCGTGGGTTTTTATGATTGTGTTTGTTTTCGTGGGTTTTTATGATTGTGTTTGTTTCCGTGGGTTTTTATGATTGTGTTTGTTTTCGTGGGTTTTTATGATTGTGTTTGTTTGAGTGGGTTTTTATGATTGTGTTTGTTTGAGTTGGTTTTTATGATTGTGTTTGTTTTCGTGGGTTTTTATGACTGTGTTTGTTTGAGTGGGTTTTTATGACTGTGTTTGTTTGAGTGGGTTTTTATGACCGTTCTGGCTGTGCGTGTGCCTCCCTCGCAGTGTCTCTGCTCTCTCCCAGGCGTGCTGTTAGGAACCTCGCCCTTCTGTGATCGGCGCTGTAGTGGGCTGCGCACACCGTGGGGCTCCCTGTGTACGCAACGAGAGCTGCTCTGTTTCAGAGGAGAGGAGACAGCACAAATATCTGCATTAAGACTGCTCTGTTTCAGAGGAGAGGAGACAGCACAAATATCTGCATTAAGATTGACCTGTTTCAGAGGAGAGGAGACCGCACAAATATCTGCATCAAGACTGCTCTGTTTCAGAGGAGAGGAGACCGCACAAATATCTGCATCAAGACTGCTCTGTTTCAGAGGAGAGGAGACCGCACAAATATCTGCATCAAGACTGCTCTGTTTCAGAGGAGAGGAGACCGCACAAATATCTGCATCAAGACTGCTCTGTTTCAGAGGAGAGGAGACCGCACAAATATCTGCATCAAGACTGCTCTGTTTCAGAGGAGAGGAGACAGCACAAATATCTGCATCAAGACTGCTCTGTTTCAGAGGAGAGGAGACCGCACAAATATCTGCATCAAGACTGCTCTGTTTCAGAGGAGAGGAGACCGCACAAATATCTGCATCAAGACTGCTCTGTTTCAGAGGAGAGGAGACCGCACAAATATCTGCATCAAGACTGCTCTGTTTCAGAGGAGAGGAGACCGCACAAATATCTGCATCAAGACTGCTCTGTTTCAGAGGAGAGGAGACCGCACAAATATCTGCATTAAGACTGCTCTGTTTCAGAGGAGAGGAGACCGCACAAATATCTGCATCAAGACTGCTCTGTTTCAGAGGAGAGGAGACAGCACAAATATCTGCATTAAGACTGCTCTGTTTCAGAGGAGAGGAGACCGCACAAATATCTGCATCAAGACTGCTCTGTTTCAGAGGAGAGGAGACCGCACAAATATCTGCATCAAGACTGCTCTGTTTCAGAGGAGAGGAGACAGCACAAATATCTGCATCAAGACTGCTCTGTTTCAGAGGAGAGGAGACAGCACAAATATCTGCATCAAGACTGCTCTGTTTCAGAGGAGAGGAGACAGCACAAATATCTGCATTAAGACTGCTCTGTTTCAGAGGAGAGGAGACCGCACAAATATCTGCATCAAGACTGCTCTGTTTCAGAGGAGAGGAGACCGCACAAATATCTGCATCAAGACTGCTCTGTTTCAGAGGAGAGGAGACCGCACAAATATCTGCATCAAGACTGCTCTGTTTCAGAGGAGAGGAGACCGCACAAATATCTGCATTAAGACTGCTCTGTTTCAGAGGAGAGGAGACCGCACAAATATCTGCATTAAGACTGCTCTGTTTCAGAGGAGAGGAGACAGCACAAATATCTGCATTAAGACTGCTCTGTTTCAGAGGAGAGGAGACAGCACAAATATCTGCATTAAGACTGCTCTGTTTCAGAGGAGAGGAGACAGCACAAATATCTGCATTAAGACTGCTCTGTTTCAGAGGAGAGGAGACCGCACAAATATCTGCATCAAGACTGCTCTGTTTCAGAGGAGAGGAGACAGCACAAATATCTGCATCAAGACTGCTCTGTTTCAGAGGAGAGGAGACAGCACAAATATCTGCATCAAGACTGCTCTGTTTCAGAGGAGAGGAGACGGCACAAATATCTGCATCAAGACTGCTCTGTTTCAGAGGAGAGGAGACCGCACAAATATCTGCATCAAGACTGCTCTGTTTCAGAGGAGAGGAGACAGCACAAATATCTGCATCAAGACTGCTCTGTTTCAGAGGAGAGGAGACCGCACAAATATCTGCATCAAGACTGCTCTGTTTCAGAGGAGAGGAGACAGCACAAATATCTGCATTAAGACTGCTCTGTTTCAGAGGAGAGGAGACAGCACAAATATCTGCATTAAGACTGCTCTGTTTCAGAGGAGAGGAGACAGCACAAATATCTGCATTAAGACTGCTCTGTTTCAGAGGAGAGGAGACAGCACAAATATCTGCATTAAGACTGCTCTGTTTCAGAGGAGAGGAGACCGCACAAATATCTGCATCAAGACTGCTCTGTTTCAGAGGAGAGGAGACCGCACAAATATCTGCATCAAGACTGCTCTGTTTCAGAGGAGAGGAGACAGCACAAATATCTGCATCAAGACTGCTCTGTTTCAGAGGAGAGGAGACAGCACAAATATCTGCATCAAGACTGCTCTGTTTCAGAGGAGAGGAGACAGCACAAATATCTGCATTAAGACTGCTCTGTTTCAGAGGAGAGGAGACCGCACAAATATCTGCATCAAGACTGCTCTATTTCAGAGGAGAGGAGACCGCACAAATATCTGCATCAAGACTGCTCTGTTTCAGAGGAGAGGAGACCGCACAAATATCTGCATCAAGACTGCTCTGTTTCAGAGGAGAGGAGACCGCACAAATATCTGCATTAAGACTGCTCTGTTTCAGAGGAGAGGAGACAGCACAAATATCTGCATTAAGACTGCTCTGTTTCAGAGGAGAGGAGACCGCACAAATATCTGCATCAAGACTGCTCTGTTTCAGAGGAGAGGAGACCGCACAAATATCTGCATCAAGACTGCTCTGTTTCAGAGGAGAGGAGACCGCACAAATATCTGCATTAAGACTGCTCTGTTTCAGAGGAGAGGAGACAGCACAAATATCTGCATTAAGACTGCTCTGTTTCAGAGGAGAGGAGACAGCACAAATATCTGCATTAAGACTGCTCTGTTTCAGAGGAGAGGAGACAGCACAAATATCTGCATTAAGACTGCTCTGTTTCAGAGGAGAGGAGACAGCACAAATATCTGCATTAAGACTGCTCTGTTTCAGAGGAGAGGAGACCGCACAAATATCTGCATCAAGACTGCTCTGTTTCAGAGGAGAGGAGACAGCACAAATATCTGCATCAAGACTGCTCTGTTTCAGAGGAGAGGAGACCGCACAAATATCTGCATCAAGACTGCTCTGTTTCAGAGGAGAGGAGACGGCACAAATATCTGCATCAAGACTGCTCTGTTTCAGAGGAGAGGAGACCGCACAAATATCTGCATCAAGACTGCTCTGTTTCAGAGGAGAGGAGACAGCACAAATATCTGCATCAAGACTGCTCTGTTTCAGAGGAGAGGAGACCGCACAAATATCTGCATCAAGACTGCTCTGTTTCAGAGGAGAGGAGACAGCACAAATATCTGCATCAAGACTGCTCTGTTTCAGAGGAGAGGAGACAGCACAAATATCTGCATTAAGACTGCTCTGTTTCAGAGGAGAGGAGACCGCACAAATATCTGCATCAAGACTGCTCTGTTTCAGAGGAGAGGAGACCGCACAAATATCTGCATCAAGACTGCTCTGTTTCAGAGGAGAGGAGACCGCACAAATATCTGCATCAAGACTGCTCTGTTTCAGAGGAGAGGAGACCGCACAAATATCTGCATTAAGACTGCTCTGTTTCAGAGGAGAGGAGACAGCACAAATATCTGCATTAAGACTGCTCTGTTTCAGAGGAGAGGAGACCGCACAAATATCTGCATCAAGACTGCTCTGTTTCAGAGGAGAGGAGACCGCACAAATATCTGCATCAAGACTGCTCTGTTTCAGAGGAGAGGAGACCGCACAAATATCTGCATTAAGACTGCTCTGTTTCAGAGGAGAGGAGACAGCACAAATATCTGCATTAAGACTGCTCTGTTTCAGAGGAGAGGAGACAGCACAAATATCTGCATTAAGACTGCTCTGTTTCAGAGGAGAGGAGACAGCACAAATATCTGCATTAAGACTGCTCTGTTTCAGAGGAGAGGAGACAGCACAAATATCTGCATTAAGACTGCTCTGTTTCAGAGGAGAGGAGACAGCACAAATATCTGCATTAAGACTGCTCTGTTTCAGAGGAGAGGAGACCGCACAAATATCTGCATCAAGACTGCTCTGTTTCAGAGGAGAGGAGACAGCACAAATATCTGCATCAAGACTGCTCTGTTTCAGAGGAGAGGAGACCGCACAAATATCTGCATCAAGACTGCTCTGTTTCAGAGGAGAGGAGACCGCACAAATATCTGCATCAAGACTGCTCTGTTTCAGAGGAGAGGAGACCGCACAAATATCTGCATCAAGACTGCTCTGTTTCAGAGGAGAGGAGACAGCACAAATATCTGCATCAAGACTGCTCTGTTTCAGAGGAGAGGAGACCGCACAAATATCTGCATCAAGACTGCTCTGTTTCAGAGGAGAGGAGACAGCACAAATATCTGCATTAAGACTGCTCTGTTTCAGAGGAGAGGAGACAGCACAAATATCTGCATTAAGACTGCTCTGTTTCAGAGGAGAGGAGACAGCACAAATATCTGCATTAAGACTGCTCTGTTTCAGAGGAGAGGAGACCGCACAAATATCTGCATTAAGACTGCTCTGTTTCAGAGGAGAGGAGACCGCACAAATATCTGCATTAAGACTGCTCTGTTTCAGAGGAGAGGAGACACCACAAATATCTGCATCAAGACTGCTCTGTTTCAGAGGAGAGGAGACAGCACAAATATCTGCATTAAGATTGACCTGTTTCAGAGGAGAGGAGACAGCACAAATATCTGCATAGCAGCAGTGCCCTTTTCCTCATTCCTGTTGTCTGCAGAAGTATTGCTCTAATTATGTTATTCCTGATTAGCCTGCCCTGGTAAAGGGTGAGGTGTCGAACCGTGCGTTTAATCAGTGTTGACCTGCGCAGAATAATGTCTTGTTGGATCTGTGCTGTGTGAGTAATGGAGGTCGTGACCCAGTTTAAGAAGCGGTGATGGTGTCTCATGCAGCATGTGAAACAGCACCCCCACCGAACGGCACCGGAGGCCGGCACAGCGTAACACTGCAGTGTGCAGTGTATAGTAACAAGCTGTACAATACAGAGCATATGCAGTAAGGACAGTCTCCCAGGGTAACAGTGTCTCTGTCTCCCAGGGTAACAGTGTCTCTGTCTCTCAGTGTAAGAGTGTCTCTGTCTCTCAGTGTAACAGTGTCTGACTCTCAGTGTAACAGTGTGTCTGTCTCTCAGTGTAACAGTGTCTGTCTCTCAGTGTAACAGTGTCTGTCTCTCAGTGTAACAGTGTCTCTGTCTCTCAGTGTAACAGTGTGTCTGTCTCTCAGTGTAACAGTGTCTGTCTCTCAGTGTAACAGTGTCTCTGTCTCTCAGTGCAACAGTGTCTCTGTCTCTCAGTGCAACAGTGTCTGTCTCTCAGTGTAACAGTGTCTCTGTCTCTCAGTGTAACAGTGTATCTCAGTGTCATCAGCACTCCAGTCCTTCATTGTGTTGCTAAGTTACACAGAGCATCTGACTGTTAATGCATTGAGCCGGTGTGTCAGCACTTCAGTCATAATGCTGCAGGCTCTCAATAAGCCTGATCATTGTTTGGAGAGTTATTGCGCACATGTGCTGGTTGGAATGTAATGGAAGCCCTGCTTGTCTTGTTAAAATGGGCTTTTTAGAAAAACTCATAACTGCAAATTGCAGAATAACGTCTTCATCACTGAACGGCTGGACATGCAGTTCATTTAGCAAATGAGTCTTCAAGCACTCACCTATACCCCTCCACACTCACCTATACCCCTCCACATTCACCTATACCCCTCCACATTCACCTATACACCTGCACACTCACCTATACCCCTCCACATTCACCTATACCCCTGCACACTCACCTATACCCCTCCACACTGAGTCTTCAAGCAGCTTTACCCCCATCCACCTTAGGGGAGCCTCCCACGCGCCAGCTGGGGGCTGTTCAAACCCTGCTGCTCTGACTGCAGCGATTCCCAGGGCACTGTGTGTGTGTGTGTGTGTGTGTGTATGTGAGTGTGTGTGTGTGTGTGTGTGTGTGTGTGTGTGTGTGTACCGGGACTGTGTGTGTGTGTGTGTGTGTGTGTACCGGGACTGTGTGTGTGTGTGTGTGTACCGGGACTGTGTGTGTGTGTGTGTGTGTGTGTGTGTGTACCGGGACTGTGTGTGTGTGTGTGTGTGTGTGTGTGTGTGTACCGGGACTGTGTGTGTGTGTGTGTGTGTGTGTGTGTGTGTACCGGGACTGTGTGTGTGTGTGTGTGTGTGTGTGTACCGGGACTGTGTGTGTGTGTGTGTGTGTGTGTGTGTGTGTACCGGGACTGTGTGTGTGTGTGTGTGTGTGTGTGTGTGTACCGGGACTGTGTGTGTGTGTGTGTGTGTGTGTGTGTGTGTGTACCGGGACTGTGTGTGTGTGTGTGTGTGTGTGTGTACCGGGACTGTGTGTGTGTGTGTGTGTGTGTGTGTGTGTGTACCGGGACTGTGTGTGTGTGTGTGTGTGTGTGTGTACCGGGACTGTGTGTGTGTGTGTGTGTGTGTGTGTGTGTGTGTGTGTGTACCGGGACTGTGTGTGTGTGTGTGTGTGTGTGTGTGTGTGTGTGTGTGTGTGTGTGTACCGGGACTGTGTGTGTGTGTGTGTGTGTGTGTGTGTGTACCGGGACTGTGTGTGTGTGTGTGTGTGTGTGTGTGTGTGTGTGTGTGTGTGTGTGTGTGTGTGTGTACCGGGACTGTGTGTGTGTGTGTGTGTGTGTGTGTGTGTGTGTGTACCGGGACTGTGTGTGTGTGTGTGTGTGTGTGTGTACCGGGACTGTGTGTGTGTGTGTGTGTGTGTGTGTGTGCCGGGACTGTGTGTGTGTGTGTGTGTGTGTCTGTGTACCGGGACTGTGTGTGTGTACCGGGACTCTGTGTGTGTGTGTGTGTGTGTGTGTGTGTGTGTGTGTGTGTGTGTGTGTGTGTGTGTGTACCGGGACTGTGTGTGTGCATGCATGCATGCGTGTGTGTGTTTACAGTTAGAGAGCAGAGAGGTGTTTATAATCACTGCAAAGGGTTCTGGATAATCAGCTGTGTCTGTTAATTCCAGACAAAACACCCAATTAACAGTACAAGGAAATAGGGAAGACATCTTGGAAATGAGTTAAAGTCCCACATTTAACACCCACTCGCGCACACACACACACACGCAACCACGCACACACACACATTCGCACACACATGTGACCATGCACACACACGCAACCACGCACACACGTCTTTGTCCATAACCCAGTTTGAATAATCTTGAATATTCTATTTCAAGTTTTTATTTTTTTTTATTTTCACAGCTTCTCTGTCTGTCGGGTCCGGAGCTCAAATTAAAATTGTTCCAAGTTTCTTTTACTAAAGTACAGCCTGCAGGTGGAATCTGTGGGGAAAATGACCTACTTGCGCTTCTGTCATTTCACATCCGTGTGCCCAATCTGCTCCCACGGCACCCCTAAGGGACAACGCTTCTAAGCTTGGTTTTCCAAACTTCTACAAGGTGTATTGTTTGAAGTGTAGAGATGGTGTGTGTCTCTGTCTCATTGCTAATTAACCTACTTCTGCTGCCCCCTCCCCCCAGCCCCCCTGGGGTTCCTGCTAATCAAGCTTCTCCTCCACTGGCCTCCTTCCTCCTCCCGTCTGAAACTGATTAGTCCTCCTCCCAGATCCCCCATTCTGGTGTGAACTCCTCTGCGTATGGGGGCAGTTTGGTGTGAACTCCTCTGGGTATGGGGGCAGTTTGGTGTGAACTCCTCTGGGTATGGGGGCAGTTTGGTGTGAACTCCTCCGGGTGGGTATGGGGGCAGATTGGTGTGAACTCCTTCCTCTGGGTATGGGGGCAGTTTGGTGTGAACTCCTCTGGGTGGGTATGGGGGCAGTTTGGTGTGAACTCCTTCCTCTGGGTATGGGGGCAGTTTGGTGTGAACTCCTCTGGGTGGGTATGGGGGCAGTTTGGTGTGAACTCCTCTGGGTGGGTATGGGGGCAGTTTGGTGTGAACTCCTCTGGGTATGGGGGCAGTTTGGTGTGAACTCCTCTGGGTATGGGGGCAGTTTGGTGTGAACTCCTCCGGGTGGGTATGGGGGCAGTTTGGTGTGAACTCCTTCCTCTGGGTATGGGGGCAGTTTGGTGTGAACTCCTCTGGGTGGGTATGGGGGCAGTTTGGTGTGAACTCCTCTGGGTATGGGGGCAGTTTGGTGTGAACTCCTCTGGGTATGGGGGCAGTTTGGTGTGAACTCCTCTGGGTGGGTATGGGGGCAGTTTGGTGTGAACTCCTCTGGGTATGGGGGCAGTTTGGTGTGAACTCCTCTGGGTGGGTATGGGGGCAGTTTGGTGTGAACTCCTTCCTCTGGGTATGGGGGCAGTTTGGTGTGAACTCCTCAACACGCGATACGGTTCAGCCATGATGAAGATGATGAAGAGGTTTCCTCTGTTGTGGGCGTGGCCTGTGCCTTTGATTGACACAGGCCTTGTTTGGCGTAGCACAGGTGTGCTATGGGTAAAGCAAGGTATTGTACAGGTATGTTATTGGTGTGGCGCAGCAGTGACACTGATATGGATCAGGATTGGCAGAGAATGAAAACCGATCGAATTAGAACTGTCTAGTATTGTATCAATATACTTTTTTTGCTATACATTGAAGACAATTGAGTTTAAGCTCAAAAGATGTATATGAGATAACCAAATTTAAGCTTTTATATCCTGGTATTTTTATCTAGATTTGTTAAACAATGAGATCCGCACAGCCGTTGGGCCCTTGAGCAAGGCCCTTAACCCTGCAATGCTCCAGGGGAGGATTGTCTCCTGCTTAGTCTAATCAACTGTACGTCAATCTGGATAAGAGCGTCTGCCAAATTCCATTTATGCAATGTAATGTAATGTGATTAAACGACTTAGAACATATCACCTTTTGTATCAGACCACCCAATTTTTAGGTGAGAAAAAGTATTGGAACATGTGACTGACAGGTGTTTCTTGTTTCCCAGATGTGTCCTGTTAGATTGATTGTTTAAACAATAAATAGTTCTGAATGTCTACTCTTGGTTTTAGCCTTGGGTTTTGCCTGTGAAGTGTGTATTTGTGTTAGAAAAGGCTGGCGTTCTGAGCAACAGACATTGGAACAGGTTGACCAAGGAAAACAACAGCAGTTGATGACAGAAACATTGGGAGAGCTGTGAAGGAAAAACTCCAAAATATCATTACATTACATTATTGGCATTTGGCAGACGCTCTTATCCAGAGCGACGTACAAACACGGAACAGTGCATACCCATAACCAGGGCTAAGTGTGCTGAAAGACCCTAGAGGGAAGTACAATTTCAATTGCTACCCGTACAAGGAACAGGGCGTATTCTTTTTTTTTTTTTTTTTTTTTTTTTAAACAACAAATAAACAAACAACAAAGCAAAAGTGACGAAACTTAACTATCCAAATACTGCTTACCTAGCCAACTAAAAATACCGAAACACTACGTAAATCACAAAGACAACAATTAAGGATCACAGGGAGGTAGGGAGGGATGGGGAGAGGTGCGTCTTCAGTTTGCGCTTGAAGGTGGGGAGAGATTCTACAGTTCTGACCTCAACAGGGAGTTCATTCCACCACCGTGGAGCCAGAACAGACAGTAGTCGTGAGCGTGAGGTGGAGGTTCGGAGAGGGGGAGGTGCCAAGCGGCCTGTGGAGGCTGAACGAAGAGGTCTGGCAGGGGTGTAGGGTCTGATGATTTTTTGTAGGTAAGCTGGGGAAGACCCCATAACTGCTTGGAAGGCTAGCACCAATGTTTTGAATTTGATGCGAGCTATGACAGGCAGCCAGTGGAGGGAAGTAAGCAGGGGGGTGACGTGTGAGTATTTGGGTAGGTTGAAGACCAGACGAGCTGCTGCATTCTGGATAAGTTGGAGGGGTCTGATGGCGGACGCTGGGAGGCCAGCCAAGAGGGAATTGCAGTAGTCCAGGCGGGACAGAACCATCACTTGGACCAGGAGCTGGGTCGAGTAGGGGGTGAGAAAGGGGCGGATTCTCCGTATGTTGTATAGGAAGAACCTGCAAGACCGGGTCACCGCCACAATGTTCTCGGAAAGGGACAGTCTGCTGTCTATCACCACGCCGAGGTTCCTTGCACTGGGTGATGGCGTGAGTGTGGTATCCCCGAGGGAAATGGAGAGATCCAGGTGGGGAGAGGTATTAGCAGGGATGAATATCATTTCAG
>NC_083769.1:50901176-50913676 GCF_963514075.1 Conger conger | reverse complement strand
AGACTGTCACTGGATTGTATTTGCTGTACGTTGGCGAGACTCTCACTGGATTGTGTTTGCTTACATTGGAGAGACTGACTGTCACTGGATTGTGTTTGCTGGACGTTGGTGAGACTGACTGTCACTGGATTGTATTTGCTGTACGCTGGTGAGACTGACTGTCACTGGATTGTGTTTGCTGTACGTTGGCGAGACTCACTGGATTGTGTTTGCTTACGTTGGTGAGACTGACTGTCACTGGATTGTGTTTGCTCGTGTTGGTGAGACTGTCACTGGATTGTGTTTGCTCTACGTTGGCGAGACTCTCACTGGATTGTGTTTGCTTACATTGATGAGACTGACTGTCACTGGATTGTGTTTGCTGTACGTTGGTGAGACTGTCACTGGATTGTGTTTGCTCTACGTTGGCGAGACTCTCACTGGATTGTGTTTGCTTACATTGGAGAGACTGACTGTCACTGGATTGTGTTTGCTGTACGTTGGTGAGACTCTCACTGGGTTGTGTTTGCTTACATTGGAGAGACTGACTGTCACTGGACTGTATTTGCTGTACATTGGTGAGACTCTCACTGGATTGTGTTTGCTTACATTGGAGAGACTGACTGTCACTGGATTGTGTTTGCTGTATGTTGGTGAGACTGTCACTGGACTGTATTTGCTGTACATTGATGAGACTCACTGGTTTGTGTTTGCTGTACATTGGTGAGACTGACTGTCACTGGACTGTATTTGCTGTACATTGGTGAGACTCTCACTGGATTGTGTTTGCTTACATTGGAGAGACTGACTGTCACTGGATTGTGTTTGCTTTACATTGGTGAGACTGTCACTGGATTGTATTTGCTGTACGTCGGTGAGACTGACTGTCACTGGATTGTGTTTGCTGTACGTTGGTGAGACTGACTGTCACTGGATTGTGTTTGCTGTATGTTGGTGAGACTCTCACTGGATTGTGTTTGCTTACGTAGGTGAGACTGACTGTCACTGGATTGTTTTTGCTGTATGTTGGTGAGACTGACTGTCACTGGATTGTGTTTGCTCATGTTGGTGAGACTGACTGTCACTGGACTGTATTTGCTGTACATTGGTGAGACTGTCACTGGATTGTGTTTGCTTTACGTTGGTGAGACTGACTGTCACTGGATTGTGTTTGCTGTATGCTGGTGAGACTGTCACTGGATTGTGTTTGCTTACGTCGGTGAGACTGACTGTCACTGGATTGTGTTTGCTGTACATTGGTGAGACTGTCACTGGATTGTGTTTGCTCATGTTGGTGAGACTGACTGTCACTGGATTGTGTTTGCTGTATGCTGGTGAGACTGTCACTGGATTGTGTTTGCTCATGTTGGTGAGACTGACTGTCACTGGATTGTGTTTGCTGTATGCTGGTGAGACTGTCACTGGATTGTGTTTGCTTACGTTGGTGCGACTGACTGTCACTGGATTGTGTTTGCTCATGTTGGTGAGACTGACTGTCACTGGACTGTATTTGCTGTACATTGATGAGACTCACTGGATTGTGTTTGCTTACGTTGGTGAGACTGACTGTCACTGGATTGTGTTTGCTGTACATTGGTGAGACTGACTGTCACTGGATTGTGTTTGCTCATGTTGGTGAGACTGACTTTCACTGGACTGTATTTGCTGTACATTGATGAGACTCACTGGATTGTGTTTGCTGTACATTGGTGAGACTGACTGGCTTTTGGCTTTCACTTTGATCCACACTGTAGGAATGCTGGGGTGTGGGTCTACCATCTTCTGCCTGAATATTCAGACTATACATGATTATAACACTATTATTATACACATTATTATAGCATTAATATTATATGCGTTATTATAGCATTATTATTGTACACATTATTATAAAATAAAGACGTTCCTTCCTGTCAGAACTGAAGGCGTGGTCGGGAGCTGTAGTGTAGTCAGAGTAACAGAGCAACGTGTCATCACAGCTTTCTGCTGCTGTGCTCTCCCGAGCTGTGCTCTCCCGAGCTGTGCTCTCTCGAGCTGTGCTCTCCCAAGCTGTGCTCTCCCTAGCTGTGCTCTCCCGAGCTGTGCTCTCCCGAGCTGTGCTCTCCCGAGCTGTGCTCTCTCAAGCTGTGCTCTCCCGAGCTGTGCTCTCTCGAGCTGTGCTCTCCCGAGCTGTGCTCTCCCGAGCTGTGCTCTCCCGAGCTGTGCTCTCTCGAGCTGTGCTCTCTCGAGCTGTGCTCTCCCGAGCTGTGCTCTCCCGAGCTGTGCTCTCCCGAGCTGTGCTCTCTCGAGCTGTGCTCTCTCGAGGCTGCTCCTTAGGGAGGAGTGAATAATCTCGCTGTTTAGGGCAGCTTTCACACCTGCAGGGTCTGGGGCCTACAGTCCACAGCACCACACTGCTCTTAAGAGGGGCAAGGTACAGACTGTATATATTAAGGACTGGTCAGAGGATGCTTGTCTGTCTCTTCAGGGGTGTCTGGACTGCACAGATTGGGATATGTTTAAGGACTCATGCTCTGATATTGATGAATTGACTGATGTTACCAGTCGTTGGGTGTCTTACTGTGAGGATATTGTTATTCCAACTAAGGATTTGAAAGTATACCCCAACAGTAAACCGTGGGTTTCTAAATCTCTCATGGGTCTTTTGCGTGAAAAGAAAAGAGCCTTTAAGGAGGGTAACTTGCAGGTATTGCACAAACTTCAAAAAGATATAAAATGGGGAATCAGGGCAGGCAAACTTAAGTATAAAGATAAATTAGAAATACAGCTCAGAATGAACAACTTGGGTTCAGCCTGGGATAGTATGAAGACATTCTGAACTCAAGAGGAGTCTCCTGGCATCCCCCCCGTTTATCCCTAGTCTCAATGAGCATAGTGTTGTTAGGTGCTTTAAACACTGCAGACCGAAAAAAAAGCCCTGGCTCAGATAACATCAGTGGCCGCACGCTAAAAGTGTGTGCATATCACATATTCAGTTTGTCACTCTTCCAGCAGAGGGTGCCATCTCTATGGAAGCAGTCTGTAATGGTGCCTGTTGCCAAGGTCAGTCGCCCCCAAACCCTTAATGATTTCAGGTCGGTTGCCCTCACATCCCTTGTTGCAAAATCCTTTGAGAAGCTGATTAAAGCTGAGCTCCTAGTTAAGGTGGAACCCCTCTTGGACCCTTTTCAGTTTGCCTATAGGGCCAAGAGGGGGGTGCAGGATGCTACCATCACTTTACTTAATCTTCTCTATAAACATCTGGAGAAGAGTAGAAATCATGCTAGGTTGCTCTTCGTTGATTTCTCCTCAGCATTTAATACCATCCAACCCCACCTGCTAACTGAGAAATTACTGAGCAACTTTAGCTTTGATCCAAGCCTGACTGGTTGGCTACTTGACTTCCTTACACAGAGAGTTCAGAGGGTGAGGGTGAATAATGTGCTGTCCAGTGCCCTAACATGGTGTGTCCTCTCCCCCCTGTTGTACATTCTGTATACCAATGACTCCCTTAGCCAACATGACAACAGGTACATTATAAAATTTGCAGATGACTCTGTAATTGTCAGTCTCTTGAATACTCATGAGAATGAGCTTGGCCCTGTCATTGATGACTTTGTGTCCTGGTGTGAAGATGCCTTTTTGCATCTTAACATCAGTAAAACTAAGGACATGTCTATAGACTTCAGATGCCTCCCCCCTGCTCCAGTGCATAGTGTAATCAAGGGGCAGGATGTTGATATGGTATCATGTTATAAGTATCTAGGCACCTTGATTGATGACCGGCTTAAGTTCGACTTGAACACCACTTCTGTGTGCAAGAGAGGACAACAAAGACTCTCTGCTCTTAGGAAACTTGCTAAGTTTCAGGTGGATAAAACATTGATGACACTGTTCTATAGAGCTTTTATTGAGTCTGTCCTGACGTTCTCCATTATCTGCTGGTATGGAAACGTCACTATCAAAGACAAGAATGCACTTTCTAAAATTGTGAATGTGGCCAATAAGATAGTGGGAGTGAAGTTCAATAGTCTTACTGAGTATTTCAACAAGCAGGTGTTTAACAAAGCCATGAATATCTATCAAGATACAAGTCATCCTCTGTATACAGAATACGTGTTGTTGCCATCTGGCTTACGATTTAACACTCCCATTGCTTTAAAACAGAGGTACAAAAATTCCTTTATCCCTCTTTCTATCCAAGCACTGAATGCACACAACAGAGGAAGATAGCCTTGTCCATTTAGTGACCCCCTAGCCCCATCCACTACCTCTTTTTATATCTACCTTATATTTATTGAAACTGTATCTTGATTTTAAATGACTCAGTTTTTAATGCACTGCCAATATTTATCACAACTGAACTATTTATTATGCTTCTTGTGCAGAATCTGTCTGTCTGTCTGTATTGTGTTATGCCTATTGTTGTGTGGTATGTGTGTGGTGCTGCTGCAAACAAATTGCCCGTTTGGGACAAAGAATAAACTGACCTGAACTGAACTGAACACACCTGCGCCAGGTGTGAATACTATGGGCTGTTCCAAAGTCAGATAGCAAGTCCTGCTATCTGACTCATAGGAGTCAGAAGGTGTTAGTCCCCAAATATATCCTCACAGTATGTATGAAGAAAATGTGCATTTAAACAAGCCCATGAGAGGTGCTGGAGAATGGACATGAAAAAGTGGATCGAGTTTGTTTTTGGGACTTAAAACCACCTAAAATAAAACCCTGGGAATGTGTACAGTATGGAAGCAGTGAGTTGAGAAGATGATGTCAGGAATAAACAGTCTGAGAAGCAGCAACACGAGGCGGGCTGAGGACGGGCCAGGCAGAGGAAGGTGTCAGACAGAGTGAGGAAGAGTGAGGAAGAGTACGGCGGTGTACGCCACATTAGCGCTGTTAGCGCTGTTAGCACGTCTCCTCGTGATGCCTATATTTGGAGCTGATCGTGAGTTCTTCCTGAATCTATCCACAGGTTCATACACTCACAGTATAGTCAGTCCCTCCCTCCTGACCACAGTGAGAGTTTTACTTTATATTTTTATTAAAGAGCAATGCCACCCAAACATTGGCACATTCCCTTCAGACCTGCAGCGTGAGTGTGAGTGTGAGTGTGTGTGTGCGTGAGTGTGCGTGAGTGTGCGTGTGAGTGCGTGTGAGTGCGTGTGTGTGTGTGTGCGTGTGTGCGTGTGTGTGTGAGTGTGAGTGTGAGTGTGTGTGGAGAGTGTGTGTGTGTGAGTGTGAGTGGAGAGTGTGTGTGTGTGAGTGGAGAGTGTGTGTGTGTGTGAGTGAGTGAGTGAGTGAGTGAGTGAGTGAGTGAGTGAGTGAGTGAGTGAGTGTGTGTGTGTGTGTGTGTGTGTGTGTGTGTGAGTGTGTGAGTGTGTGAGTGTGTGTGTGTGTGTGAGTGTGTGTGTGTGTGTGTGTGTGTGTTCAAACCTGCAGCGGAGCTGTAATTATTGTGCAGGAGTGCATTGTGGGTGAAGTACCGCTAACAGACACTGACAGAGCAGAGACCACACACATTCATTACAGTACCTGTTACTGTAACTCTAAGCTAAAGCCCTTGATGCTCCGCCCTTACTCTGTGGCTGTGAACTCCCAACTCTCAACTCCCAACTCCCAACTCCCAACTCTCAACTCCCAACTCCCAACTCCCTAACCCACTTTCTAACCGCTCCAGGGTCACAGAACCCAACAGGAGTGAATTTTTTCCCTGGAAGGTGTGATAAGGACAGAATTGTGCTTAAAACTCAGTAACCTCAGTGTTCAGGGTTCAGCCGTGTGTGCAGTGCGTTCTGTAGCGTGTGACACTCGGCCTTGCTGAACCTGTCTCTCTGAGCGTGGGATCATGGGTAATCCTCTGGGACTCTGCGGTGTTTAACCCACCGAGCCGCGCTCCCTCAGCGTCTTCATCGCCTCCTCTCTGGTCCACACGGGACAGGGCCGGTTGCTAGGTAACAGAGGCAGTGTGGGACAGGCAGGCACAGCCATCTCTGGCCTCTGGGTTTTTGGTGGAGCTGATGGAACCGTGGGGGGTGGGGGGGCACCCCTCTGCTCCAGCTCCTGGGTCAGTCGTGTAGGCCCATTCCCTCCTGTCAATCACTCTATGATAACGTCACAGGGTCATCCCTCCTGTCAATCACTCTATGATAACATCACAATGTCATAGTCTCAATAATGTCTGTTACATTATGTCACAGTAACATAATGTCCGTAACGTGATAACGTGACAGTAACATAATGTCCGTAACGTGATAATAATGTTACGGTGTAGTGATGGTGTTTTTTCCTCCTCTCAGATGACGGCTCATATTCTAAGACAGGCAAGGACTCAGGAGGGGCGGACCACAGCCTGTCGCCACGGAAACACAGCGTCCCAGGTACTGTGAGTGCAGGTACTGTGAGTGCAGGTTCTGTGAGTGTGCAGGTTCTGTGAGTGTGCAGGTTCTGTGAGTGCAGGTTCTGTGAGTGTGCAGGTTCTGTGAGTGCAGGTTCTGTGAGTGTGCAGGTACTGTGAGTGTGCAGGTTCTGTGAGTGCAGGTTCTGTGTGTGCAGGTTCTGTGAGTGTGAAGGTTCTGTGAGTGTGAAGGTTCTGTGAGTACAGGTTCTGTGAGTGCAGGTCAAGAATTTTTCCACTTCAGGGTCTGTTGAGCTGCACTTGTGTCAAGTATATACACATGCTACTCACACACATGCAGAGCCTCATACACACAGAGTCGCTCATACACGTATGCAAACTCACACAATCATGGATGCTCTTGTACTGACAGACACACACACACACTCACACACTCACACTCTCACACACACGCACACACACACACACAAACACTCGTACACACACACACACACAAACACTCGTACACACACACACACACGCGCACACACATACACATACAACCACTCATACACACACAAACACACACACACACACACACAAACACTTGTACACACACACACACACACTCACACACACACAGTTGGTCACAGGGTTTAGAGTCTGTCGCTCAGGGCTCATACCCACCCCCTGTGGCGTGTCATTTTTAGAGCTCTGTTGCCGAGGGAGACCGTCCTGTCTCTGGATCAGTTTTGGGCCGGATCCATATTGTGAAATATGACCTTCGGGGTCTCAGACAGGGAGCCTAGGCAGCTGCCCTGAACACGCCCCCCCTCCGCCCGTGTGTCCATGCCCTGAGGGTCACATCACATATATAAATAACCCCATATAAACATGAGCTGGAATGTTTTTGGGGAGAGAGGTCCAGAGAGGGGGGGCAGCAGTCCTCAGTCACCCCAGGTTAAATGTTTGGTTGTTATGGGGGGGGGGTGGTAAGGAGATTGAGGGCAGCTGATCGGAGGTTATGGGTGGGGGCCGTTAACCCTCTCAGTCCCAGTATGAAGCAGCTCCCCCCGGCCCCACGGGGCTGTTGAGGAAGCTGAATAAACTCAGTCAGGTTTTAATAGGGGCTCAGAACAATGGTATAGCAGCCATTTTGATTGGTTGTAAAGGTCACACAGGACTGAAATGGATTTTAAAGTGTATTCTGATGTGTGTGTCTGTGTCTGTGTCTGTGTCTGTGTCTGCGTCTGCGCGTGTGCGTCTGTGTGTGCGTGTGTGTGTCTGTGTCTGTGTGTGCGTGTGTGTGTGCGCTTGTGTGTCTGTGCGTGCGTGTGTGTCTGTGTCTGTGTGTGTCTGCGTGTGTGTATGCGTGTGTGTCTGTGTGTGTGTGCATGTGTGTGCGTGTGTGTGTGTGTGTCTGTGTGTGCGTGTGCGTGCATGTGCGTGTGTGTTTGTGTGTGTGTGCATGTGTGCGCGTGTGTGTGTGTGTGTGCGCGTGTGTGTGTGTGTGTGTCTGTGTGTGCGCGCGTGTGTGTGCGTGTGTGACAGAACTGCGGGGCGTCACGGCGGTGGAGCTGATGAAGAAGGAGGGGGGCACGCTGGGACTCACCATCTCGGGGGGGTCTGACAGAGACGGGACCCCACGTGTGTCCAACCTGCGCCAGGGAGGCGTGGCTGCCAGGTGAGGCTCACCCCAACACCTGGAGACACCACACTGAATAACCTGCTAATCACACACTGTGCTCTCCACATCACAGCTGATGGTGTGTGTGTGTTTGTGAGATTGTGTGTCTGTGTGTGTGTGTGTCTGTATTCTCCACCTCACTGTCGATGGTGTGTGTGTGTGTGTGTGTGTGTGTGTGTGTGTGTGTGTGTGTGTGTGTTTGTGTGTGTCTGTATTCTCCACCTCACTGTCGATGGTGTGTGTGTGTTCGTGTGTGTCAGGCTGTGGAGTGATAGCAGGCTTATGTCGGGCGGACGGAGAGAAAAAGCATCTAAATGAGCAGACGTTCGCTCCCTGTAGTAAATCCCTAACACTCGCAGGTCTGTGCTGCCAGAACGCGACTACAGCAGACTGCCAGCACCTTCCTGCTGAGCGCCACACATGACTTCTGCTGCAGGAAGAGCCAGGGAACAGACCGTCCCCAAAACACCCCTACCCCTAACCCAAAACACCCCTACCCCCAAAACACCTAACCCTACCCCTAACCCCAAACACACCTAACCCAAAACACACCTAACCCCAAAACACCTAACCCTACCCCTAAGCCCAAACACACCTAACCCTACCCCTAACCCCAAACACACCTAACCCTAACCCAAAACACACCTAACCCTACCCCTAACCCAAAACACCTAACCCTACCCCTAACCCCAAACACACCTAACCCTACCCCTAACCCAAAACACACCTAACCCTAACCCAAAACACCCCTACCCCTAACCCAAAACACACCTAACCCTAACCCAAAACACCCCTACCCCTAACCCAAAACACACCTAACCCTAACCCAAAACACCCCTACCCCTAACCCAAAACACCTAACCCTACCCCTAACCCAAAACACCTAACCCCAAAACACCTAACCCTACCCCTAACCCCAAACACACCTAACCCCAAAACACCTAACCCTACCCCTACCCCTAACCCCAAACACACCTAACCCTACCCCTAACCCCAAACACACCTAACCCCAAAACACCTAACCCTACCCCTAACCCCAAACACACCTAACCCAAAAACACCTAACCCTACCCCTAACCCCAAACACACCTAACCCGAACCCAAAACACACCTAACCCTAAACACGCAACAGAGATATTGTTGAGAATTAGAGGAGTGGGTTAGGGTTAGGGTTGATGATGTTGATGATGATGATGTAGATGATGATGATGATGATGATGATGATGATGATGTTGATGTTGATGATGATGATGATGATGATGATGATGAGGGAGGGGGGGGGGGGGCTCTGTTATGCTCCAAAGCGTGCTGCAGTTGTCCCACTCCCCTGAATATGGCTCTTATTCAGGAGCTGAGAGATTAGTGACTGGACTCTCCAGGCGAAGGCGATGAGAGGCTTCCTGTATATTGGGATGCATCAGAGCAGTCAAACCCAACGCCATCACCACACCTGAAACAGTCCTGATTCTTTGTACTGATGATGCCGTCACTTCCTGTCTCCCCGTTCCTGTCTCCTCACTTCCTGTTCCCGCCCCAGGAGCGACCAGCTGAGCGTGGGCGATTACATAAAGTCGGTGAACGGCATTCACCTCTCCAAGCTGCGGCACGAGGAGATCATCGGCCTGCTGAAGAACGTGGGCGAGCGCGTGGTGCTGCAGGTGGAGTACGACCTGCCCCCTGCTGGTAGGAGGTCTACACTACCACTCTGGGGGGATTCAGGTGTCGTTTGGTTTTGGGTGCAGCTCCAAGTATTTCAGATCTGGGGAGGATTTAGGCGCAGCTGCCCTGGATATTTGGGTAGTTTTGGCTGTCAGTGTGCTAACTTAAGCCTCACCCCAGCCTCACAAGAAAAAATCTGATTGGCTCCCTGAGCTAAAGACGAAAGTCCGAGCCAATCACAGTTGTGGTTGTAGGGGTGAGGCCCCTAAGGGCGTGTCTGTGTCCGTACCCCTCCGGCACGAGGCCCCACCAGCATCCCACAGCGCTCTGCTCTGTCCCCCCCCCAGCCGCAGACGGGTCCCAGGGGCTCGTCCCGAAGACCGTGGACATCCGGCTGCAGAAAGAGGGGCGGAGCTTTGGGTTCGTCCTGAGAGGTAGGCCTCTGTGACCTCTGACCTCTGACCTCTGACCTGAACATCTGTGCACGTAAATGAGATGAGCATGCGCGCATAAGTGTGGCTTGGTGCTTGGTGAGAAACCCTCACTGATTGGGTGGATGGATGACCCTCTGCCTGTAATTGGCTGTTGACTGGCTGCATCCAGGATGTGAGTTTAGAGCTGTTTCACAGTGTGGGTCATGTGACCTTTCAGGAGGCTCTCATGAAGACTGGCGAAGGGCACGCCCCCTAGTGGTGACGTATGTGAGGCCAGGTGGTCCAGCAGACAGGTAACGCAGGAGTGAGTGAGTGAGTGAGTGAGAGTGAGTGTGAGAGAGTGTGAGTGAGTGAGTGAGTGAGTGAGTGAGTGAGTGAGTGAGTGAGTGAGTGAGTGAGTGAGTGAGTGAGTGAGTGAGTGAGTGAGTAGAGTGAGAGTGTGTGTGTGTGTGTGTGTGTGTGTGTGTGAGAGAGTGTCTGATCTGAGTTGTCACACCCTGTATCTCTCTCTCTTGCTGTACTCCCCAGAGAGGGCACCCTGAGGGAGGGGGACCGGGTGCTGAGGGTGGATGGGGTTCCCCTGCACAGCGCCAGTCTGGCTGATGCTCTCACCGTGCTGGGGCAGTGCGGACAGGAGGCTCTGTTCCACATCCAGTATGACATCACTGTGCTGGGTGAGCACAACACACACACTCTCACACACACACACACACACACACTCACACTCACACACTCACACACACACACACACACACACACACTCACATACACACATACACACACACTCACACTCACACACACACACACACACACTCTCTCACACACACACACACACACACACTCACACACAAATACAACATAAACACATACATACACACACACACACTCACACACACACTCAAACACTCACATAAACACATACATACACATACTCACACAAATACAACACAACATGTCTCTGATTGTCAGACCCAGTGAGTGTGTCTGATTGTCAGACTCAGTGAGTGTGTGTCTGATTGTCAGACTCAGTGAGTGTGTGTCTGGTTGTCAGACTCAGTGAGTGTGTCTGATTGTCAGACTCAGTGAGTGTGTGTCTGATTGTCAGACTCAGTGAGTGTGTGTCTGGTTGTCAGACTCAGTGAGCAGTGCGTCGGGCCCCCTGATGGTGGAGATTCCACGGGCCCCCGGGTCGGCCCTGGGAGTCAGCCTGACCACAGCCACACACAGGGCCAAACAGGTGATCGTCATCGAGAAGATCAAACCCGCCAGTGTGGTGGACAGGTGAGACCGCGGCATCCCCCAATACAGCCCCTCCCTCCTGACCGTACTGTGGCACAGCTTATACTGGGCAGTCAGAGGCTGTTTAATGTTGTCAGACACTGTGTGTTCAGGAACGGCGCTCTGCGTGTGGGGGACCTCCTGCTCTCCATCGACGGGATGAGCACCGAGCACTGCTCCACCCAGGAGGCCGCCCAGCTGCTGGGGGGCTCCGGGGACCGCACCCAGCTGGAGGTCTTACCTGTGCACCAGGCCCGGCTCACCTGCCTGCCCCACGACACAGGTGAGCTCCACACCCACACCTGCCTGCCCCACCACACAGGTGAGCTCCACACCCACACCTGCCTGCCCCACCACACAGGTGAGCTCTGAAAGGCCCCACACCCACACCACACCAAAGTTATTTGATGTAACTTTGTGTGCTGAAAACAGGAAAAAACATAAATGTATCAATTGATTGTAACGCAATTATTCAGCCAGGATGAAGAACTAATTGGTAAAATTGGGTTCTTTTGTGGTAGAAACTTTAATTTCATCTGTAATTTGGCACAGCTGATTGTCCTAATGAGCAGTGAGAATGCTGGCTGCTGGATGTGTGTCGTTAGGGTTTGAGGGAAATTGGGCCGCCCTCATTACTAAAGCCACTGGGCCTCCTGGCCTCTGAGGAATCAGGGACTCAATTAGCTAATTGGCCAGCCAATCAGGAGAGGGTCTCTGATGGCAGTCAGCTGTGTTTAAAGGCGTCTCGCGGTGAGCAGAGAGGTTCCTGACGTCACTCTGGGTCTGGGTCGTGTGAAGCGTCACGGTGGTTTTAGAGGAGCGTAAATGTTTCGAAAGTATCTGCTTCCTGCTTTTTCAAAGCTTGCCAGTAAACGTAAGAGCAGCGTGCCTTAAGGATCTTCAGGTTCTTCCTCTCTGATTATGTGACAAGCTCCTGTCTCCCTATTTTTAAAAATTTTGTTTAGCATCCAAGTGTCACAATATGAACACACACTGAAGACCTAAATTCAATAAGCTAAACTATGCGTTTAACCAGGTTGTGGTATTTTGCTGTTAAACTGGCTATGGCTGGTAGTAATTATAAATTATGTAGGATACAGGATACAAAGCAAAATTGTCTTCAGTGATAAATCATGTTTTCCTGTGT
>NC_083769.1:50848676-50891176 GCF_963514075.1 Conger conger | reverse complement strand
GCCCCGGGCCAGCTCGCCCCCTGCTGGCCGGAGGAGGAACTACCCCCTCAGCGACGGGGGCTTCAGTGAGGATGAGTGGGACAAGCCCGCCGGGTGAGTCTGCCTCTGATTGGTCTAATGATGAGTGGGACAAGCCCGCCGGGTGAGTCTGCCTCTGATTGGTCTAATGATGAGTGGGACAAGCCCGCCGGGTGAGAGTCTGCCTCTGATTGGTCTAATGATGAGTGACGCCTCCTAGTCCATCCCAGGCAATATGCACAACACATGCATAATCATAAGTTTCATTGCTGAATTATATCATCTGTCCATGGTTTGGTCACCGGGTGTTTTAATTTTGTTTGTGATTTTAGTTTGTATCATCTCTATTATGTGTTCCTGTTCTTTTATTATTTAATATTTTTATTATTATTATTATTTTTCCTTGATTTTCATTTAGTCCCATCATCCTCTCCCCTCTCTCTCTCTCTCTCTCTCTCTCTCTCTCTCTCTCCGTCCGTCTGTCTGTCCCCTCTCCCTCTCTCTCTCCCTCTCTCTCTCTCTCCATCTGTCTGTCCTCTCTCTCTCTCTCTGCCCCCCCCTCTCTCTCTCTCTCCCTCTCTCCTCTCAGGTGTTCTGCCTCTCAGGTCTGAGACTCTGCCCGTCTGTCTCTTCCTGTCTCGTTCGTTTCCACCCGCCATCTCCCCGAACCTCCAGCTGTCCCCTGGAGTCCTCTGTTTAATCTCTTCATCACTCTTTACCTCCTTATTGCTGCCCTACTCTCTGCATTTCTAAAGGCTTCTGATGCAACTTATTTAGTAAATGGTCTTAGAAACTGATGAGCTGTAGGACACCTCCTGTCCTGGATTACCCACAGTGCCTTGCAGGCCCAGTTGTAGCGCCTGGATGTACGTGTTTTGGTCCCTGCTTGGGAATGGTGTTGGCTGATGTGTTTTGGTCCTTGTGTTGGCGCTGGTGTTGGCTGACGTGTTTTGGTTCCTGTGTTGGTGCTGGTGTTGGCTGATGTGTTTTGGTCCTTGTGTTGGCGCTGGTGTTGGCTGATGTGTTTTGGTCCCTGTGTTGCAGCTGGTGTTGGCTGATGTGTTTTGGTCCTTGTGTTGGCGCTGGTGTTGGCTGATGTGTTTTGGTCCCTGTGTTGGCGCTGGTGTTGGCTGATGTGTTTTGGTCCCTGTGTTGGCGCTGGTGTTGGCTGACGTGTTTTGGTCCCTGTGTTGCAGCTGGTGTTGGCTGATGTGTTTTGGTCCTTGTGTTGGTGCTGGTGTTGGCTGACGTGTTTTGGTCCCTGCGTTGGCGCTGGTGTTGGCTGACGTGTTTTGGTCCTTGTGTTGGTGCTGGTGTTGGCTGACGTGTTTTGGTCCCTGTGTTGCAGTTGGTGTTGGCTGACGTGTTTTGGTTCCTGCGGTGGCTGACGTGTTTTGGTCCCTGCATTGGTGCTGGTGTTGGCTGACGTGTTTTGGTCCCTGCATTGGCGCTGGTGTTGGCTGACGTGTTTTGGCCCCTGCGGTGGCTGACGTGTTTTGGTCCCTGCATTGGCGCTGGTGTTGGCTGACGTGTTTTGGTTCCTGTGTTGGTGCTGGTGTTGGCTGATGTGTTTTGGTCCTTGTGTTGGCGCTGGTGTTGGCTGATGTGTTTTGGTTCCTGTGTTGGTGCTGGTGTTGGCTGACGTGTTTTGGTCCCTGCGGTGGCTGATGTGTTTTGGCCCCTGCGGTGGCTGACGTGTTTTGGCCCCTGCGGTGGCTGACGTGTTTTGGCCCCTGCGGTGGCTGACGTGTTTTGGCCCCTGCGGTGGCTGACGTGTTTTGGCCCCTGCGTTGGCGCAGAATCGCCGCCCGGCCGGCCCGGAATTCCCTCGGCCCGGATCTGGACGGGTTCTGGAGCCGAGCGCTGGAGGACCTGGAGACCTGCGGACAGTCGGAGCTCCTGAGGGAGATTGAGGTAAAACTGACCCCCGATCAGCTGTACAGTCCCAGTCTGGGTAACGGTGGCACGTTTTACTGATCCGAGATCAGCCACACAGACCACATATCACAGGATGTTCAGAAATCACAGGCACTTAAGAAAATGGTAGTTATGAGTCTTCGTAAATATCGCAGTGGGGTAGTCCTGAGGTGCTTTGATTGGACGTCAACAGGAGCAGATAAACTGGATGAGTGCAACTGCGTTCCGTAGCGTTAGCTTAGCATTACCACATCTGTTGCAAGCTCAGGCCATTACTCAGATAACACCAGAAGCTGTATGTAAATAGGTTTTGGGAATGATGCTTCTGCTATCCTGCTCCCTATTACATAGAGCAGTGAAAGCTGAATATGAGCAATCTGTGTAGAGTTGAAGTCCGACATTTAAAGTGTGTTTTTCATGGTTTAAATGCATAGTTATATACTGAATATGATGGGATTTGAATTAGTAAAAAGTCTAGAGGCTGAGAGGCTAAAACTCAGTCTCCCATAATGCTTTCCCTTTAATAGTGAAGACATTTCCACAATTGGACCATCTTATGCCAACGACAGTGTGTCTGTATTCACATGCAATTTAATAATCCGACTTAACTGGCATAATTCTAACGTATAAACTTACAAATAGGATTCATTCATGTAATCAGGGGGTCCTGCAACGAAATGTCAAGCACAATTGGAGGAAAACCCAAAACCCCCAAAACCCCCCCAGAGGGGTGCTAATGTGTGTGAGTGGCCAGCTGGGCTAGAGAACGCCATCTTTTGTCTCAAATCTGACCGTACGCTTGAAACTACAGCATTTAATAAAGTAATGAAAAGCCGGATGTCGATCATTTGCTGATGATACAGAGCCTAGTCATGGTGTGGTTGCAGAGTGATGTAACGCTTCGTTTGCTCATATGAAGTTGTCCCTGCTGCCATCTATGATGAAATGCACTAGCATAGCATTTAGCAGTATACCAGAAATGCAATTCATAACTTTTTTTTTTTGTATTTTGTTGATTTAAATGGGCAAGTCATTGAGAACGAATTCTTATTTACAGTGGCAGTGTGAAGTTCAGTGGGACGTGTAGCTACACCAGGGCTGTAGCCATCCCTGCCACTAGGCCACAGGCTGCCTCTGGTTAATCTATTGTGAACTGTCAATCACGCATGCCTGGAAACCAGTCAAATGATTACAAACTCAAGGTACAGCATGGCGTCATTCTGCTCGGAGGAGACGGAGTGGTTCTGTAAAGGAAGTGATGTCATAATGCCCTGGGCATCACCGTGGTAACGCCTGTCTCTCCCCCCCGGCAGGCCTCCATCCTCACGGGCAGTGTGCTGAGTCTGGGGGTGGAGGGGGACTCCAACCCGGAGCCCCCGGGGCCACAGAGGGGCGCGGGCCGGGGGGGGGACAGGGCCCCCCGCATCGAGGAGGGGCCGGACCTCACCTCCCCCTCCGCCCTGGAGCTGCTGAAGGTGGGGGTCCTGTGCGCAGTGTTTTAACCCTGAGGTTGGGTGGGGGTCCTGTGCGCAGTGTTTTAACCCTGAGGTTGGGTGGGGGTCCTGTGCGCAGCGTTTTAACCCTGAGGTGGCTCCTCCGTCCTTCAGCCCAGTGGCAGGGCTGGGTCAGTGACTGTTAGTGATACAACAGAAGATGAGATCATATGCTTAATAGAACTCTGTGGGCTAATGTGTCCTCTGTATTTGAGCCATCCTAGTTACTTAGGAGCAGTGGGCAGCCACAGCCACACCGGGGCTTGAACCACCAACCCTCCGGGTCCCAGCCATGTACCTTAACCACTAGGCTACCGACTGCTCCTAATCCTGCTGATCCATGTTCATTACACATTCTGACATGCACCGTGTCATGTGACGCTGCGCTCTGAGCACTGTGCTGCTCCTGTGGGCAGGCGACTGTGCTGAATCTGAGCACTAGGCTGAATCTGAGCTCTGTGCTGAATCTGAGCACTAGGCTGAATCTGAGCTCTGTGCTGAATCTGAGCACTAGGCTGAATCTGAGCTCTGTGCTGAATCTGAGCTCTGTGCTGAATCTGAGCACTAAGCTGAATCTGAGCACTAGGCTGAATCTGAGCTCTGTGCTGAATCTCCGCTCTGTGCTGCTCCTGTGGGCAGGTGACTGTGCTGAAGGACACAGAGAGCGGGGATTTTGGGTTCAGCGTATCGGACGGGTTCCTGGAGAATGGAGTCTACGTCAACATGATCCGCCCTGACGGCCCAGCGGACCTAGCAGGCCTGAGGCCCTACGACCGCATACTACAGGTACAGCCTCTCTGTTACTGCAGGTACAGCCTCTCTGTTACTGCAGGTACAGCCTCTCTGTTACTGCAGGTACAGCCTCTCTGTTACTACAGGTACAGCCTCTCTGTTACTACAGGTACAGCCTCTCTGTTACTGCAGGTACAGCCTCTCTGTTACTGCAGGTACAGCCTCTCTGTTACTGCAGGTACAGCCTCTCTGTTACTGCAGGTACAGCCTCTCTGTTACTGCAGGTACAGCCTCTCTGTTACTGCAGGTACAGCCTCTCTGTTACTGCAGGTACAGCCTCTCTGTTACTGCAGGTACAGCCTCTCTGTTACTGCAGGTACAGCCTCTCTGTTACTGCAGGTACAGCCTCTGTTACTGCAGGTACAGCCTCTCTGTTACTGCAGGTACAGCCTCTCTGTTACTGCAGGTACAGCCTCTCTGTTACTGCAGGTACAGCCTCTCTGTTACTGCAGGTACAGCCTCTCTGTTACTGCAGGTACAGCCTCTCTGTTACTGCAGGTACAGCCTCTCTGTTACTGCAGGTACAGCCTCTCTGTTACTACAGGTACAGCCTCTCTGTTAGGAACACTGCACACATACTGCAGGTACAGCCTCTCTGTTACTGCAGGTACAGCCTCTCTGTTACTACAGGTACAGCCTCTCTGTTAGGAACACTGCACACATACTGCAGGTACAGCCTCTCTGTTACTACAGGTACAGCCTCTCTGTTACTGCAGGTACAGCCTCTCTGTTACTGCAGGTACAGCCTCTCTGTTACTGCAGGTACAGCCTCTCTGTTACTGCAGGTACAGCCTCTCTGTTACTACAGGTACAGCCTCTCTGTTACTGCAGGTACAGCCTCTCTCTCTCTCTGTTTGGATGTTAAGAACACTGCACACAGAGCACGGAGACGTCTCAGGTTAAGCGTGCGCCCCCCTCCCCAGGTGAATCACGTTCGGACCCGGGACTTGGACTGCTGCCTGGTCCTGCCCCTCATGACACAGTCCGGGAGCAGGCTGGAGCTGGTCCTGAGCAGGAACCCGCTGGTGCAGGCAGTGATGGGACCGCCCCTGGACTGCGAGGACCCCTCTGCCACAGAGCACAGCACCAACACTATCCACCTCTGACTGCGGGTCAGGGGTGAAAGGTCACTGCCTCCGACTGCGGGTCAGGGGTGAAAGGTCACTGCCCCTGATTGGGGGTCAGGGGTGAAAGGTCTCCGGGAGAGAGCGCAGGTGAACCAGGTGAACCTCGCTGCTCAGAGCCTCATAAACCATGAGCCCTGAGCCCGCTGTCTTCTGCTCTGCAAGCTGATCTGCTGCATTTTCACATTCATTGAAGGTCACAGTTATTCACAAGCTCATAGTTCACGGTTTAGTTCACGCTTTAGTTCGCTGTATCTTCAGTCTTTACACTGAGCACTGGAGGTGTAACACACACACACACACACACACACACACATTATTAGACTTTGTCACGTTCCACGGATGAACACGTCACTTCCATGCCTTGCGTTATGTTTGTCTATTTTGCGTTATATTATGACACCACTGCATATTTTTCCACCCGTTGCACTAACTCTGATGTTTTACGTGGCGTTATGTTGTGTGCTGGCCTGGCGCCCGCGTTTACACGACACATCTGTTTGTTTTGCCATTTCGTTTATCTAGTTCATCTCGCATGCGAGACGAGAAATTCACCTTGGTCTGTTCCATCCTGCCTGCTCTCTGTGAACCTCCTGTAAACAGGCATGTCTGTTCTGCACTGAAGGGACCAGTCATGTGACCGTTGGGCTCAGGTCAGAGGTCATGGGGCTGGATGTTTTTAAACGAATCGCACAGTCCTGCGGTGTGTTTAGGGCCTCTGCATCTTCAACTTGTACTTTTTGTACTTTTTTTTTTTTTTCTTGTTTCTCGTTTTTCACTTGCCAGTTTTCCTGGAACACTTTCACTGGCAATTATCTTTAGAGTAGTCCCTCGCCAGTGTGTTTATTTTTCCGCTTCCTGGTTGGAAAGTGGCAGCAGGATCTAATTTCAGCTCCAGAGAAAGCGCTCATTGTTCCTCCATGTTCTGGAGAATTTCCGTGGAACAGTCACCTGACTGTTGGTTTAATGTGTGGACCAGGCTCTGGTTTCCGCCCTGGCGGAACTACCGTGCGTGTTTTTCTAAAGGACTTACATAACTGCTCGAAACCGCTTACAAATCTGTCTTTTTGGAAAAACAAGTTAGATCACCGTTTTATTTTTTTAGTGCCACATTTCTGTGTTGGGCCCCACAGTCTTTGAGTGACTCCAAGTACTTTACATGCCCAGGATATTATTTGTTTTGTTTAGGTGAAATATTTATCTGTAAAATGGATCTATTGTGACATGGCAATGAAAATGTACTGTAGTGGGTTTTATATTCAATATTCAGAGGTGTGATTTTAAGGCTTTCGGTTTACCTTCTGCATTCTCCTATTGTATAGATTTTGATGGGTACATTGTTGTATTTCTAGAGTTGTGATATTACAGATGTATTTCCTGTACAGTATTTTTATACCCCCCCCCCCCCCCCCATTGGAGGACTTGGCCTGGGAATTATTGGTGGGGGCCCATGATGCTTGTACTTTTATTTAATTTAAGAACTTTCCTCTTTTTTATTATTTTTTTTTTTGTAAAAAAAATTAAACATTTCCTTTTTTTAAAAAGACAAATGGCTGGTTTTTCATCAGGAAATGGGGTCAGTCAAATCAACCGATGAGAAATTAGATTCCCCTGTTACATCTGTTACAGTGCTGTCCCCCCATTACATCTGTTACAGTGCTGTCCCCCCTGTTACATCTGTTACAGTGCTGTCCCCCCGTTACATCTGTTACAGTGCTGTCCCCCCTGTTACATCTGTTACAGTGCTGTCCCCCCTGTTACATCTGTTACAGTGCTGTCCCCCCGTTACATCTGTTACAGTGCTGTCCCCCCTGTTACATCTGTTACAGTGCTGTCCCCCCTGTTACATCTGTTACAGTGCTGTCCCCCCTGTTACATCTGTTACAGTGCTGTCCCCCCTGTTACATCTGTTACAGTGCTGTCCCCCCGTTACATCTGTTACAGTGCTGTCCCCCCTGTTACATCTGTTACAGTGCTGTCCCCCCTGTTACATCTGTTACAGTGCTGTCCCCCCTGTTACATCTGTTACAGTGCTGTCCCCCCTGTTACATCTGTTACAGTGCTGTCCCCCCGTTACATCTGTTACAGTGCTGTCCCCCCTGTTACATCTGTTACAGCGCTGTCCCCCCTGTTACATCTGTTACCGCGCTGTCCCTCCTGTTACATCTGTTACCGCGCTGTCCCTCCTGTTACATCTGTTACCGCGCTGTCCCCCGTTACATCTGTTACAGTGCTGTCCCCCGTTACATCTGTTACAGTGCTGTCCCCCGTTACATCTGTTACCGTGCTGCGTCTCCCCTGTTACATCCGTTACATCTGTCACAGTGCTGCCTCCCCCATTACATGTTACAGCGCTGCGCCTCCCCGTTACATTTGTAACAGCGTTGCGTCTCCCCTGTTACATCTGTTACAGCGCTGCCTCCCCGTTACATCTGTTACAGCGCTGCCTCCCCGTTACATGTTACAGCGCTGCCTCCCTGTTACATGTTACAGCGCTGCCTCCCCCATTACATCTGTTACAGCGCTGCCTCTCCCTGTTACATCTGTTACAGCGCTGCGTCTCGCCTGGCCCTAGGCCTCCTGCAGAACGAGTCTCATCTGGAGGAATGAGTCATGTCCCGTTAGCCTGTTAGCAGTCCTGTTAACTGCTTTAAATGGCCATTTCAGGAACTAGTAGCTGCTTGAGAAAACTTGAGAAAATGTCCATGTCAGTTTGCAGTTTGAGTACTACTGGATGTGTGTGTGTGCGTGCATAGGTGTGTGTTCTAAGAATGATTAAGATCTGGTTCTGAGGAAGCCTGGCTCTGTGAACAGTGCACACACAGACATGCCCCGTGGTGTTTAGTAAGCAAGCAGGGAGCTGGTTAGACCTCTGACTGTAAACAGCACAGCTTCTATAAACACGTCAGTTCAGCACTGTATCCCGTCTCCAACTCTGAGCCTAACCCCTGACCCCTGACCTCTGACCTGTGGCTATAAGCAGGGTTATGATCACTGTATCAGGGCCCCTAACCCCTGACCTCTTGCTATAAGCAGGGTTATTATCAGGGTTCCTAATAACACACAAAATCTGTCCCCTGACAGAGAAGGCTCAGAAGACCATGGTGTTTCAGCGGCACTGAAATGCTGATTTTGGTTTGTGTGCTGGTTTGCCTGGGAGGGATAAAGAGGCACTAAATCAGGTGTGCACTGCATGAGTGACATTTGGGATGATATACGAAGCTACAATGACACACACACACACACACAGAGGGGAGAGACGAGGTACAGTAGCTGGATCACACCTAAATTCCCACCCCAGTATATTTCCATGCAAATGTCAACTGCTAAATGCAAAACCACAGAAGATTCAAAGGTTATTTTTCCAGAATCTACGATTTCACAATAGTTTGGAGAGGGTGTATGGGTCGGGGCCGTGTGTGTGTGCGCGCGCGTGTGCTGTGTGTTTGTGTGTGTGTGTGTGTGTGCGCGTGCGTGGTGTGTGTTTGTGTGTGTGTGCGTGCGTGCGCTGTGTGTTTGTGTGTGTGTGTGTGTGTGTGTGTGCGTGCGTGCGTGTGCGTGGTGTGTGTGTGTGTGCGCGTGCGTGGTGTTTGTGTGCGTGCGTGCATGGTGTGTGTGTGTGTGTGTGTGCGCGTGCGCGTGGTGTGTGTGTGTGTGTGTGCGTGGTGTATGTGGTGTATGTGGAGTGTATTGCCTGCAAGCCGTCAGAAACTTCTGGCACAGTTGGAGTGAAATGCCCCCCCATTAAAAAATAAGACTTGTTGTAGAATGGTTTTATTTACTTTACAGGTTACTTTCATAAAAACAGAGAAATGGAAAACAAAACGTCCGTCAGTGTTCCTTGTGTTTATTTTTCTGAAGGTCTGGCGTCGCAGAGAGAAAAAGCGGCTGCTTCTCTGCGTCCGTTGCCATGCCGCGCTCCTCAGAGACGGACAAACAAACCTCCTGGATTTACGAGCATTCCTCCCCACACTCCTCTGTGTCCAAACCCAACCTCTCTGCACACTCTCCCACCCCACCGCACACGTGCTCCCGCACAGTTCAGACACGAGTGCGTGTCCTGGGTTTCAACGCAACGACAGCTGAGGAGAAACAGGCTTTGCGAAGAAAAAAAGAATAAGATTAGTATTCGCCCTGCACACAGCGCCCACACAGGATCGTCTGACACGCTGGGAGCTGGAGACGCAGAAGCCGACAGGCTATCTCTTAACAGTATAAAAAACTGATACAAAAAGGCAAACATGATTTGTTAACAAATCAAAAATATACGCATAACTGTATTAAATGGATGGGCTCACTGCTGGGGTGACCGGGGGCGGAAAGACCTGACATTCATGGTGTGTGTGTGTATCAGGTGTGTGTGTGTGAATGTGTATCAGGTGTGTGTATGAATATGTATTGGGTGAATGTGTGCGAATGTGTATCAGGTGTGTGTGTGTGAATGTGTATCAGGTGTGTGTATGAATATGTATTGGGTGAATGTGTATCGGGTGTGTGTGCGAATGTGTATCAGGTGTGTGTGTGTGTGAATGTGTACTGGGTGAATGTGTAGTGGGTGTGTGTGAATGTGTATCAGGTGTGTGTGTGAATATATATTGGGTGAATGTGTATCGGGTCTATGTGTGAATGCGTATCGGGTCTGTGTGAATGCGTATCGGGTCTGTGTGTGAATGTGTATTGGGTCTGTGTGTGAATGTGTATTGGGTGAATGTGTATTGGGTCTGTGTAACATATTTCCTAAGTCCTATGGCTCCTGCCATTGGCTCTAATTCTTTTCATTATTAATATTTACATTGTTCATTTTCTTCCACCAGGCTGCATTCTTCAGGGCTTGCAGATAAAGGGACTCTTTAGAGATGTCTCTTGGGGGAGTGGAGGACTGACTAACATCAGGGTCTCTGTACACTCCAATAGTTAAACTGAAACACGTATACCCAGCCAGCTTACATACCGAGCACATTTCAGTTAGAATGCATTTCATTTACCATGCATTTCATTTCATTAACTCCCATTCAGCCATGTCTGGGAAAGTGAAGTCATTTGAAGGAATCGTTTGCCTGAGAAAACGCAGTTGTTTTTGAATACTCAGGCAAAGTGTGAGGTATGATTGTGAAATGGTTACTGAGAATTCTCCTGACTGGCTGACCTTTGTAATAACTGTAAAAGGTCCTAAGATATTAATAATAAAATATTAAGTAAAACTCAACCCTTATCTTTAAGCACTTAGTGCTCTTATCCAGTCGGAACGACACAGAACTGGTCGATGTACATTCAAGGCTAATGGAGACGTAGCTACTGATGAGATGTTTAATCTCAGTGTAAATATCTCAGCCTCTAAAGCTCCTGTCCCAGGTGTGTCCCAGGTGTGCCCCAGGTGTGCTGGAAGCGCGGTATAGATGGTGAGGTGTGTGTTTGCAGCGCGGTGTGTGTGTTTGCAGCACGGTTCTGAGACTCTGAGCTCTTTCCTGAGAACAACCGGCTGCCTCGGGAGCCGAGAGGCGGCTGCAGCTACAGAAAAAGCCGTGGGTCAGAACACGATGTGGGTCAGAACATGAGCCCACTGGATGGACCGCTGGTGCGCTGATCCACCTGCTCTCCCATTGGACGCCCCGGTTACCATGGCTATTCCAGAACAGAAGCCCTGCTCTACACCCGGTTACCATGGCTATCCCAGAACAGAGCCCTGCTCTACACCCGGTTACCATGGCTATCCCAGAACAGAAGCCCTGCTCTACACCCGGTTACCATGGCTATCCCAGAACAGAAGCCCTGCTCTACACCACGGATGACATCGTGCCCCGGTTACCATGGCTATCCCAAAACAGAAGCCCTGATGTACACCACAGATGACATCATGTCCAGCTAACCAATCAGACAGGAGCTCTCCAGCCGGGTGAAGCCCCAGGAAGGGGGCGTGGTTTCCAATATTGACAGGTACATTCATTTCTCTTCTCGACACACAACAAACATCAACGACAACAACGAATTACGCATAAAAAATAAAACAATTCACCTTACAACAATACCGCCACAACACCTTAAGTACATTATTACGTAGGTACATAGGGCCGATGTGTTGAATGCTTAAACACTACACGTTTAGTTCTGACCGGTAAATATTCACCCCCCCCCCCTCCCACCACACAGCCCCCCCCTACAGGAAGGAGGTCAGAAACGGCTAAACTGAGCTTTAACCCTATTATACAACACTGCCTCAATCCGAGTCCGATTCTTCCACAAGCTACAGCGATGATAAAACCAGTAACAATATCATACAAAATATAGTAAAAGCACCAAGAAAAGAAAAAAAAACAACAACAACAACGACAATATGTATCTTATTCTGTAGAAAACAAAAAATGCTCCTAGTGCAGATAGATGTGTAGCCGACGTAAACCTGCTCCTACGCCTGTGAGAGTTAGCGACAGCGCGGCCGGGGAGTTAGCGGGCCGTTGCGTAGCTCTGGCGGAGAGATTACATCATGGTCTCTACGATGGTCTGCGGCGGCTGCAGCAGACCCTGGCTGCTCTCGGGGTCCGTGGGGTACGCCAGGTCGGCCTTCGTCTTCGTCTTCGTCTTCGTCTTCGGCCGGTGGTCGGGGGGGCGCGAGCTGGCCCCCCCCTTCACGGGAGCGGCCACAGCTTTGATCCGCTGGAGGGAGGAGGAGGAGGAGGAGGAGGAGGAGGGGGGGGGAGAAACATGGTTTCAGAAAACACCAACACTGTCTCCATGACAACGCTGTTAGCACAGCCGGCGTGACTCACGGAAAACAAGAGGCCAGCAGCCTCCTGACAAATCCTCAAAATATGTACCGTCAACTAAACACTACCTACGTATATTGGTATGTCATGTGTTCCCAAATGCAGGGGGTACACTGGATGAGTGTGTACAATGTTGTGTACTGTAATCATGAATTCACTCATTTGCCGAGTGTGTTTGCGAGCACAATTTTCAGGAAGTAAACCGTGCTTTTTAGGAGGTCATCTTTGGGTCGAATCTCAGTCCGACAGATCATAAAGTTCCCAAGTTTAGCCTTCCAATAAAAGACCTAATAAGTCCATTATTAGGTCCCTGCACTGGCCATTCAGAGTACTGAAGCCCTTAAGTAGGAAGAATTTGGTCCCTCTTGTGTCGGTGCTCTATGTGCGTTGGTTCAGTCCTCTTGGAAATAGAGTGCTAAGTTTGAGAATCCAGTGTTTCTCTAACCTGCGTCTCTCCTCCGGTGTCCAGTTATTTGTTTGAAGGCCCGATATTTCTAGTGCCTCAAGTCCATGGTGAAGGAAATGAGCCACCAGGTGTGTGTCTGTCTCTCTGTGATTTCTAATGTTGTATATATGTTGTGCTAGTCTACATTTAATTGTATTCCCTGTCTCCCCTACATATTTTATACCAGTGTTTACACTTTATGGCATATATGCAGTTTTTTGTATTGTATGTTAGTGTTTGTTTTATGATGTAGGTTGTGTTAGTAGTGGTGTTCCTGACTGTAGTGAGTTCTCATCCGGTCTGCAGCAATGCGCAACTGAGCCGTTTCAGACCCTTGTGTCTTAAGGCCAGTTTTCCCACTTGCTGTTACTAGGGGTTCACCTCTATCAACGGCCCGTCTGATTGGATGATTTGGAAATTACCTCTATCAATGGCCCCTCTGACTGGATGATCTTGATGACAACCACCATGGGAATGCAGATCATGGATGCCATGGCCAGAACCCACCCGAGCCCAATGGCCCAGTCCGGGTACTGGTACACCTTATTGTAGGTCAGCGGCTTGTACCGGACCAGCGAGAACAGGAAGCATCCCTGCAGGGAGACAAACCAGGCCATCACAAAATGGCTGAAGCTGTAGTAAAATGGCTGAAGCTGCAGTAAAATGGCTGAAGCTGCAGTAAAATGGCTGAAGCTGCAGTAAAATGGCTGAAGCTGCAGTAAAATGGCTGAAGCTGTAGTAAAATGGCTGAAGCTGCAGTAAAATGGTTCAAGCTGCAGCAAAATGGCTGAAGCTGTAGTAAAATGGCTGAAGCTGTAGTAAAATGGCTGAAGCTGCAGTAAAATGGCTGAAGCTGCAGTAAAATGGCTGAAGCTGTAGTAAAATGACTGAAGCTGTAGTAAATTGGCTCAAGCTGTAGTAAAATGGCTGAAGCTGCAGTAAAATGGCTGAAGCTGCAGTAAAATGGCTGAAGCTGCAGTAAAATGGCTGAAGCTGTAGTAAAATGGCTGAAGCTGTAGTAAAATGGCTGACGAAGGTCCTCACCATACACAGCACAGGGGTGATGATCATCCAGCTCCACTTCATCCAGGGATTTGGTCTGTATCCAATCATGTCCTCGATCGCATCATAGAAATTATCAGCGCCTGAGAGAGATGGGAGGAGGGAACAGGGATCCCAGGGGGTTTCCTTTCAGTCAGCTGAAAATTAAGGCCTCGAGAACAAGACGTATGCATTCTTCAGCCAATCTATGACTCAAATATACCATAGAGACTCTTCAGTAGGACAGGACAGATATACCAAAGACTCTTCAGTAGGACAGGATGGATATACCAAAGACTCTTCAGTCAGACTCACCATAAACCCAGGCTACTGCAACACATTCAAAGAATGCCACCCACAGCAGGCACACACCACTGGCTGCATAATAATCGAACAGCTGGAACACGTACATCCCCCCCTGAGAGAAGGAGAGAGAGAGAGAGGGAGAGAGAGTTTACATTACAAATCAGTAGAGGGGAGCATACTCTCACAATACTAAAATACTAAAAACGTTTTCACACTGAAACACTGTGACGTCTATGGTCATTACTATTTTCCACTCTCACTTGTGTTGCCGCTGTTATACAAGAGTAAATTAAAATAACAATTTAGAAGTGTGTGAGAAATATTTTGAAGCTTGTTGTTCAATAGGTCGATTTCAGAAACTCAGACATTCTTTGACATTGGCGGTTTCTCCCATGTGTTTAATGCGGAACACTAAAGCCGCGCAGGCTAATCGCTAAAGGTAGCGGTAGCGACTGAAGCCAGGAAAGCCTCACACAGTCAAACACAGCCTCACACAGTCAAACACAGTGAAACACAGCCTCACAGTCAAACACAGCCTCACACAGTCAAACACAGTCAAACACAGCCTCACACAGCCTCACACAGTCAAACACAGCCTCACACAGTCAAACACAGCCTCACTCAGCCTCACACAGTGAAACACAGTGAAACACAGTCAAACACAGCCTCACACAGTCAAACACAGCCTCACACAGCCAAACACAGCCTCACACAGTCAAACACAGCCTCACACAGTCAAACAGTCAAACACAGCCTCACACAGTCAAACACAGTGAAACACAGTGAAACACAGTCTCACACAGCCTCAGTCAAACACAGCCTCACACAACCTCACAGTGAAACAGTCAAACACAGCCTCACAGTCAAACACAGCCTCACTCAGCCTCACACAGTGAAACAGTCAAACACAGCCTCACAGTCAAACACAGTCTCACACAGCCTCACAGTCAAACACAGTCTCACACAGCCTCACACAGTCAAACACAGTCTCACACAGTCAAACACAGCCTCACAGTCTCACACAGTCAAACAGTCTCACAGTCTCACACAGTCAAACACAGTCTCACAGTCTCACAGTCAAACACAGTCTCACACAGTCAAACACAGTCTCACACAGTCAAACACAGCCTCACAGTCTCACACAGTCAAACACAGCCTCACTCAGCCTCACACAGTGAAACAGTCAAACACAGCCTCACAGTCAAACACAGCCTCACACAGTCTCACACAGTCTCACACAGTCAAACACAGCCTCACTCAATCACACAGCCTCACTCAATCACACAGCCTCACTCAGTCACACACAGTGAAACACAGCCTCACACAGTCAAACAGTCTCACACAGCCTCACAGTCTCACACAGTCAAACACAGCCTCACTCAGTCACACAGCCTCACTCAGTCACACAGCCTCACTCAGTCACACAGCCTCACTCAGTCACACAGCCTCACTCAGTCACACAGCCTCAGTCAGGCTCGTCAGTGTTAGTGGGGAGAGGCCGGTTTAGAGACACGAGGCCGACAGCTCGGTGGCGTTGGCCAACATTTCCCCCTCAATAGCGCTGACAGACAGTTCAGCTCCGCCTGTGTGTTCCCCGCGATGTGATGAAGTGCCTCCCCTGGGAGTGCAGTGTGTTGTATAACAGATATGATACCAAACCGCTCCCATTTTGAAGACTTCGACACCCAACACGCAACAACTGGACTTCTGTTTTCGGAAAATAAAACTAATAACTTTTGCTAAGCCAAGGCCAAATGTGTATGCGCTGGCAGCCCTGCTAGGAGGTTAGGCCTCTCCCCCGAAGAAGGTCTCTGGGCCAAAGCATGCAAGGAGGCGTTTTTATTCAAAACAACCAGAGATTTCTGTTTCAGAGGTTTTATGAGGCAAAGAGAAATGTCAGTTCTTTTCTTCCTTTGGCACGCGTCTGAAGTTTTACACCACATTAAATATTACAACACAATCCCTGCCAGAAAAGCCTGGCACCGGGAGGATCCCGCCCACAGCAGAGCTCATTTAATGACTGTTTATGTAAAATTCATCACAGAGAGGAGGGAAGGCCCTGACAATTCAGCCGGAGACCCAGCTTCTCACTGCAGCCATTCAGATCAGAGGTCTGGGAGTCTTTTAAATGATTGTACAGTTACAGTTATTGTATTATAAAATCACGGTCCCCGTCTAAGAGAAATGGTCTGTGGAACACCTGGCAATGCCATTAAAGGACTACATTGGCACTTCTTAAGGTGGATCTTAAAGGAATAATTTAATCTTGATCTTAAGTTAATGTAGGTACTTACCATGATCCAAACAAGCAATCAGAATCAGAAACAGTGCCATATTAACAGAGAAATTTCCACCCTAACCGAAACAAGCAAACTAGAACATCCAGAATGCCTTGCGGCATTTCAGTTCATTTTAGTTGCTTCCTGCTTTGGTCATTAACAGGGTCATCTACACTCAGTGACCACTTTATTAGGTAGACCTGTACACCAGCTTGTTAATGCAAGCAACTAATTTAACTAATCTAATCAGCAACTAAATGCATAAAAGCATGTAGACATGGTCAAAAGGTTCAGCTGTTGTTCAGACCAAATGTCAGAATGGGGAAGAAATGTGATCTAAGTGACTTTAACTGTTGAATGATTGTTGGTTTGAGTAATCAGAAACTGCTAATATCCTGTGATTTTCACACACACAACAGTCTCTAATGTTTGCAGAGAATGGTGCGAAACACAAAAAACATCCAGTGAGCAGCAGTTCAGCTGGCAAAATGCATTGGTAATGAGAGGGGTCAGAGGAGAAGAGTATAGGACGCCTCTAAGTGGATAGGCTACAGCAGCAGAAGACCAATACATCTGAGGAATAAGTTGAATAAATAGCTAATAAAATGCTCACTGAGTGTATATTCATTCATACTTCTGACCGATCACTGCATGTCACAGCTGTGTGTGTGTGTGCTGATGAGGACCACGTTGAGAGAGCTGGTTAGACTCCACCCACCTTGGTAACCATGGCGAGCCCCAGGAGGTAGCTGGTCAAACAGAGCGCAGCGATGAACATTTCCCGCCGGTAACCCTTCCGTAGGAAGGACGGGTGCAGATCCACCAGCGAGGTGATCTGTCCCTCCACTTCCACAAACTGTCACAGGGTCAGAGGTCAGAGGTCAGAGGGCACTCAACCACAATTACAGTTTAAAGTACAACACAAAATGCCTGGTTTTCAGATGTCTTAAGCAGCTGGTACAGTCACGCTGCCATCAGGCGTGTGTCCGCTGTCTCTCCAGGTTATGATCATTAGGGTCCTATGTCCCGTGGTCAGAACACCCTCATTTGCATATGTACGAGGGTGAGGTCGATCTCATTTGCATATGTACGAGGGTGAGGTCGATCTCATTTGCATATGTACGAGGGTGAGGTCGATCTCATTTGCATATGTACGAGGGTGAGGTCGATCTCATTTGCATATGTACGAGGGTGAGGTCGATCTCATTCGCATATGTACGAGGGTGAGGTCGATCTCATTCGCATATGTACGAGGGTGAGGTCGATCTCATTCGCATATGTACGAGGGTGAGGTCGATCTCATTGGCATATGTACGAGGGTGAGGTCGATGTGTGTGATGCGGATGGAGGAGGTGTACTGCTGCCACTGAGTGCAGTAGACCTCCTCTTCTACGCTCTTCTACCTGGGTACCTGAGCCCTAAAACCTGCCGTGGGTCACTGATGACAGAAAACACCTCAACTCATTCTGGGGTCCCCAAGTCCGAGAGATCTCTCCAAATACCCCTCCAATAAAGCAACATTGCGAGTCGGTGACAAAGTGCTATTTGTTAATTAAAAGAAAAAAGTAAATTAAACGTTTTTAAAACAAATCAAAAGCGGTTCTTTCATCTCCAGAGCTTGGTCTGATCACAGTCCCAGCTCGGTAACACAAACCTAGCAACGCTTTATGGTACCGCGGTAAAGCGGGTGGTCGGAAATAGCCGTGCTTACGCGCGTATTTAGATACGCATGTAGGATCAGCGCAGTATCCCTGCTCCTGAGGCTGAGTTAGCAGCGTGTAAAATTACACCGGATCAGGGAATCAGATCGGCCAGATGTCCAGCTGTCTCAGCCGCGCGTTCCGGGGTTCTGACTCCTCACATTGTTCTGGCCTCACCGCATTACGGAGAACGTGTCAACCGCGAACCCGCCCTGACATTCCCGCTAAAAATAACCCGCAGTGAGAACGCGGCTCCAGCTCATCACACGCTGATTAAACGGTTACAGAGCAAAAGGGCCATTTAACCATGTGTGAACACAGAGTCCGACTGTTTAACCATGTGTGAACACAGGGTCCGACTGTTTAACCATGTGTGAACACAGAGTCTGACTGTTTAACCATGTCTGAACACAGGGTCCGACTGTTTAACCATGTGTGAACACAGGGTCCGACTGTTTACAGGTGTGTGTGTGTATGAGAGTGTGTGTGAGTGTGTATGTATGTACAGGTGTGTGTGAGTGTGTGTGTACAGGTGTGCGCGTACATGTGTGAGTGTGTGTGTGTGTGTGTGTATGTGTGTCTCACCTGGCTGTCGAGCCCCAGGAGCAGAAGCATGATGAAGAAGAGGATGGCCCAGAGTGTGGGCATGGGCATCATGGACACAGCCTTGGGGTACGCGATGAAGGCCAGGCCGGGTCCTGCAGGGGGCAGCAGAGAAAGGTGGGGCAGGTAGAGAGACCGTGAGTGGCACAGGTGTGGGGCAGGTAGAGAGACCGTGAGTGGCACAGGTGTGGGGCAGGTAGAGAGACCGTGAGTGGTACAGGTGTGGGGCAGGTAGAGAGACCGTGAGTGGCACAGGTGTGGGGCAGGTAGAGAGACCGTGAGTGGCACAGGTGTGGGGCAGGTAGAGAGACCGTGAGTGGCACAGGTGTGGGGCAGGTAGAGAGACCGTGAGTGGAACAGGTGTGGTTCAGTCCCCTGGCCCGCACCCCAACGTCACCGCCACGCCAAAGTCCCGCTAGCATTAGCATTAGCATTATAACGCGTTTGAAACATGTAGGTATAATTATAATATCTGGAAAGGGTGATGGTCCCAAGACTCAGTAGATCATGGGAAGCTAATTTTCACTGGAACACCATTTAACAGGGTAAGTGTATCTAAAAATGTGAAAAGAGAAATATTAGTATGTTTGATTTGAAATGGAACCATTACATTTAGCAGCATCTCTACCTGCCAGTTGATCCAGTGAGCAATGCGAACGATCGGGTATGACCCCCATCATCTGCGAACCCTTATTCCACCCCGCTCAAAAACACAGCTCAAGCTAGGTTTTTGAAACAGCCAGTAGCCGGTTGATCAGTTCAGACCAGCTCCATACGCAACCTGGTTTGACCAGCTCAAGCTGTGTTTGGAAAGTGCAGCTAGCCGGTACTTCAGGGTGACGACGGGCAGTGACTAACAGTGTTCCAGTGCGGGGTGAACGTGACGCTGCCTAATCTGTCTGAGAAAAGGCACGGCGAACTGTTGGGAGCAGAATCAGTTTCTCCCTCATTTTTAAAAACACACCGCGTCAGCGCTCTCCTTACTGCGGGTTGGACTGAAACAACCCCTCCTGCTTTATATGTAGCACCATGCGTTTCGCTTTCTGTAATATACGGTTTGTGATGGGAGCAGCTGGATGTGACCTCACTCACACACTCGGTGATAAACAGAATGTCTCCCCAGATGATCTCTTCCCTCCCGTAGCGTCTGGGGTCACAGATAACCCCCCCTCTGCTATGTTTAACCATGTCTGAGCCAGACCCGGAGCGGATCTCCCCCACACAGATCCAGTCAGAAACAACATGCATACATTTCAATAAAGTGGAATTAACAGCGAGATGCAGCGGAACAGTTATTCAGTGCAGCCTGATGGATCCACAAAAACATCCGAGCCAGGCCCCGAAACCACACCCTCACAAACACAGCACACGTTTGTGTTTAAAGTCCAGGAACATGATCAATAACTGGAATAATCACGGCCCCTGCCTGGGCTCTGGGATGAAGGGAATGTGTGTGATCCCATCCCATCCCCCGACACCTGCATTTTCATATTTTCACCTTTAACAGTTTTTTTATGAGATCCTGGTTCATGCTCTTCTGATGCAGCAAGTGTGTATACCGTTTAACACCGTTTAACACCGTTTAACACCGTTTAACACCGTTTAACACCGTTTGCGGGGGTCACAGCGGATCCAGAACAAAACGGCCGTCTGGCAGATGCATCACAAATGTAAAGACCTGCGTGTGTTTGTGTGTGTTTAAGGTGTGAGTTGTTACGCAGGTATAGGTTATGTGTGTGTGTGTGTGTGTGTGTGTGAGTTGTTCTGTGTGTATACAGCGTGTGAGTGTGAGTTGTTCTGTGTGTATACGGCGTGTGAGTGTGAGTGTGTGTGTGTGTGTGTGTATATACGGCGTGTGAGTGTGAGTTGTTCTGTGTGTATACGGCGTGTGAGTGTGAGTTGTTGTGTGTGTGTGTGTGTGTGTGTGTGTGTGTGAGTGTATACGGCGTGTGAGTGTGAGTTGTTCTGTGTGTATACGGCGTGTGAGTGCGAGTTGTTCTGTGTGTATACGGCGTGTGAGTGTGAGTTGTTCTGTGTGTATACGGCGTGTGAGTGTGAGTTGTTCTGGGTGTATACGGCGTGTGTGTGTGTGTGTGTGTGTGTGTGTGTGTGTGTATACGCCGTGTGAGTTGTTCTGGGTGTATAAGCTGTGCGTGACGGAATCAGAGGGCATGTCACTGCAGAAACGTCCACAGTGCAGCGCTGAGCTGGTGTTCCCTCAGGACCTGCTCTTTACCCGTCAGCGTTATTAAGTGAAGGAGCAGCGCCCACCATCGCTGCGACCTTTGACCCTCGTACCTGACTCTGCCACATCGGCTATGTCCACCCCTTGCTCTTGTGCCATGAAGCCCAGGACCGAAAATATGGCGAATCCTGAGACAAAGCTGGTACCGCTGTTCAGGCCTCCCAGCAGCAAACAGTCCCTATGTCACACATACGTCATGGAGCACGTTAATCACCACACAGCCCCGCCCCCAGCCCCGCCCCAGCTGCAGCCCCGCCCCTCACCTGTAGCAGTTGTATTTGTACTTGTTGTAGCTCCCGAGTGACGTCATGGCGCCCAGGCAGATGGCGTAGGAGAAGAATATCTGCGTCCCGGCATCGATCCACACCTAAGCGCGAGAAGGGGGGGGGGGGGGGGGGGGGTTTAGAACCACCAACAAAACATACCAGACTGGCCGCTAAACTGGTTTTATTTAGAGGGCAGTGTGTCAAAGTGCGTTTGTTCTGTTTGTGAGTTTGTTGAAGGAAGTGCATTTACTGCACTGTACTGTATTTACTATACTGTATCTACTGCACTGTGTGTACTGTACTGTATTTACTGTGCTGTGTACTGTACTGTATTTACTGCGCTATGTACTGTACTGTATTTACTATACTGCATTTACTGTACTGTATTTACTGTGCTGTGTACTGTACTGTATCTACTGTGCTGTGTACTGTACTGTATTTACTGTGCTGTGTACTGTACTGTATTTACTGCGCTATGTACTGTACTGTATTTACTATACTGCATTTACTGTACTGTATTTACTGTGCTGTGTACTGTACTGTATCTACTGTGCTGTGTACTGTACTGTATTTACTGTGCTGTGTACTGTACTGTATTTACTGCGCTATGTACTGTACTGTATTTACTATACTGCATTTACTGTACTGTATCTACTGTGCTGTGTACTGTACTGTATTTACTGTGCTGTGTACTGTATTTACTGTACTGTATTTACTGTGCTGTGTACTGTACTGTATCTACTGCGCTGTGTACTGTACTGTATTTACTGCGCTGTGTACTGTACTGTATTTACTGTGCTGTGTACTGTACTGTATCTACTGTGCTGTGTACTGTACTGTATCTACTGTGCTGTGTACTGTACTGTATTTACTGTGCACTGTACTGTATTTACTGCGCTATGTACTGTACTGTATTTACTATACTGCATTTACTGTACTGTATCTACTGTGCTGTGTACTGTACTGTATCTACTGTGCTGTGTACTGTACTGTATTTACTGTACTGTGTACTGTACTGTATTTACTGTACTGTGTACTGTACTGTATTTACTATACTGCATTTACTGTACTGTATCTACTGTGCTGTGTACTGTACTGTATCTACTATACTGCATTTACTGTACTGTATCTACTGTGCTGTGTACTGTACTGTATCTACTGTGCTGTGTACTGTACTGTATTTACTGTGCTGTGTACTGTACTGTATTTACTGCGCTATGTACTGTACTGTATTTACTGCGCTGTGTACTGTACTGTATTTACTGTGCACTGTACTGTATCTACTGTGCTGTGTACTGTACTGTATTTACTGTGCTTTGTACTGTATTTACTGTACTGTATTTACTGTGCTGTGTACTGTACTGTATCTACTGTGCTGTGCTGTGTACTGTATTTACTGTGCTGTGTACTGTACTGTATTTACTGTGCTGTGTGCTGTATTTACTGTGCTGTGTACTGTACTGTATCTACTGTGCTGTGTACTGTACTGTATCTACTGTGCTGTGTACTATACTGTATTTACTGTGCACTGTACTGTATTTACTGCGCTGTGTACTGTACTGTATTTACTGCGCTGTGTACTGTACTGTATTTACTGTGCTGTGTACTGTACTGTATTTACTGTGCTGTGTACTGTACTGTATCTACTGTGCTGTGTACTGTACTGTATCTACTGTGCTGTGTACTGTACTGTATTTACTGTTCTGTGTACTGTACTGTGCTGTGTGTACTGCCCTCTGGGAGACAGAGAGGAACTGCATATTTGGCTGCGCTTGCACAATCTGAGTGCTTCACAGGCTGTGTCTTGTTGCCGTTGGTGATTTATCAGAGCAACATGCTAGTAGGAATAGCATCTCTCCCAGTCTTATTCTCAGAAGTGTATTTTTAGAGTACATTCACGTGAACAGAACAAGCACATTTGTGCAAGGAAAATATATCCATGGATTGCAGAACATTCTATTAACATAATTAGCATAACTAGGACTCATTCTTAATAACACCACACCCTTTTGTGACAGCTTTGAACTTAATACTGTAGTTACAGTACTGCCAGTGAAACAATATATTTTTAGAAAAAGTTTTTTTAGCACAGGAAATGCAAGGCGATAATGCACCTGAAAATATCAGCCACATGGTGTACAGTCCACCGACTCGACTAAAACAACCAGAACTTACTTCAGCCTCAACTGCTTTTTAGAGTTTAAGTTTTTCTGGTAATTTGGCAACATATTGAAAATGTGCGGCCCAAAGCAGTGCCAGAGCCAGCTACACTCTAACGCGCTTCTTAAATGTCACTGTGGTCTGGCACAGTGCTGCGCTCTGATACCCGAGTGTGGTGTTGAGTGGTCCCGTGTGTTCTTAATGCCCTGATCCCCGCCAGCCCGCGGGGCCTCATTCTGCGTCACTTCACCCCGTCTCTGGACAGGAGAGGGGCCTACCTCTGGGTGCTAGAGAGGGGCCTACCTCTGGGTGTTAGAGAGGGGCCTACCTCTGGGTGTTAGAGAGGGGCCTACCTCTGGGTGTTAGAGAGGGGCCTACCTCTGGGTGTTAGAGAGGGGCCTACCTCTGGGTGTTACAGGGGGGTCTACCTCTGGGTGTTACAGGGGGACGGGAGAGGGGGCTACCTCAGGGTCTCTCAGGCGGGACAGGTCGGGGTACAGGTAGAATTTGATCCCCTCTGAAGCTCCAGGCAGGGTCACGCCGCGCACCAGCAGCACGATCAGCATGACGAAGGGGAAGGTGGCCGTCACATACACCACCTGAGACACAGCGCAAAAACATCACTACACTCACTCACACACACACTCACACACACACACACCACCTGAGACACAGCGCCAAAACATCACTACACTCACTCACACACACACTCACACACTCACACACTCACACACTCACACACTCACACACTCACACACTCACACACTCACACCACCTGAGACACAGTGCAGACATCGGAAAACACACACTCGCACTCGCACACACACACACCGTCTAACACACACCTACACCTTCACTAAGCTCCAACAGCACACACCTCCAAATTCAGCCTAAAGCAATGCCCTGTGTCCCACATTCAGATCCTGTCTGTTCAGTCAGATAAGCTTCCCAGGCTTAGGATAAACAACCTCCACATAGCCACTCACCTCCACTATGGTGAGTCACACATGCTGCTAGCTTTAGCAGTGCAGTACACATGGTGCTAGCTTTAGCAGTGCAAGACACATGGTGCTAGCTTTAGCAGTGCAAGACACATGGTGCTAGCTTTAGCAGTGCAAGACACATGGTGCTAGTGTTAGCAGTGCAAGACACATGGTGCTAGCGTTAGCAGTGCAGTACACATGGTGCTAGCGTTAGCAGTGCAGTACACATGGTGCTAGAATTAGCAGTGCAGTACACATGGTGCTAGTGTTAGCAGTGCAAGACACATGGTGCTAGCGTTAGCAGTGCAGTACACATGGTGCTAGCTTTAGCAGTGCAATACACATGGTGCTAGCTTTAGCAGTGCAAGACACATGGTGCTAGTGTTAGCAGTGCAAGACACATGGTGCTAGCGTTAGCAGTGCAGTACACATGGTGCTAGCTTTAGCAGTGCAATACACATGGTGCTAGCTTTAGCAGTGCAAGACACATGGTGCTAGTGTTAGCAGTGCAGTACACATGGTGCTAGCGTTAGCAAACAGTGCAGTACACATGGTGCTAGCGTTAGCAGTGCAATACACATGGTGCTAGCTTTAGCAGTGCAGTACACATGGTGCTAGCATTAGCAGTGCAGTACACATGGTGCTAGCATTAGCAGTGCAATACACATGGTGCTAGTGTTAGCAGTGCAGTACACATGGTGCTAGCGTTAGCAGTGCAGTACACATGGTGCTAGCTTTAGCAGTGCAGTACACATGGTGCTAGCGTTAGCAGTGCAATACACATGGTGCTAGCTTTAGCAGTGCAGTACACATGGTGCTAGCATTAGCAGTGCAATACACATGGTGCTAGTGTTAGCAATCAGTGCAGGACGCATGGCAATAACGTTAGCAGTGCAGGAACACGGAGCTAGCATTAGCCGCTCACCTTGCCGGTGGATTTGACTCCCTTCCAGATGCAGAAGAAGCAGACGACCCACACAGCCAGGAGGCAGAGCGCCAGATCCGGCTTCACCCCCCCCAGATCCTCTATCCCACTGGAGATGTTCAGCACCTTCCGTCTGTGCAGGGAGGGAGGGAGTGAGAGAGGGAGGGAGTGAGAGAGGTCACTACCCTAAGGGCACTCTACAATAAGGGTGCCCACTAAGGCCAACTTACCCTAAGTCCACACTACATTAAGAGCACTCAATCATATGTGCACAATACCCTAAGGGCACTCACTCAGTCCACACTACATTAAGAGCACTCAATCATATGTGCACAATACCCTAAGGGCACTCACTCAGTCCACACTACATTAAGAGCACTCAATCATATGTGCACAATACCCTAAGGGCACTCACTCAGTCCACACTATGCTAAGTGCTTACTACCCTAAGGGCATTTAATCAGTCCACAATACATTAAGGGTACTCTATCCTAAGTGCACACTACCCTATGAGCACTCACTCAGTCCACCCTACCCTAAGTGCACACTACCCTAAGGGTGCTCCCTTAGCTGATGAGTGAGTGATGAGCAGAGTGATGAGTGAGCAGAGTGATGAGCAGAGTGAGTGATGAGCAGAGTGAGTGATGAGTGAGCAGAGTGAGTGATGAGCAGAGTGATGAGCAGAGTGAGTGATGAGTGAGCAGAGTGAGTCATGAGCAGAGTGAGTGATGAGTGAGCAGAGTGAGTGATGAGCAGAGTGATGAGCAGAGTGAGTGATGAGTGAGCAGAGTGAGTGATGAGCAGAATGAGTGATGAGTGAGCAGAGTGAGTGATGAGCAGAGTGATGAGCAGAGTGAGTGATGAGCAGAGTGATGAGCAGAGTGATGAGTGAGCAGAGTGATGAGCAGAGTGATGAGCAGAGTGATGAATGAGCAGAGTCATGAGCAGAGTGATGAGTGAGCAGAGTGAGTGATGAGCAGAGTGAGTGATGAGCAGAGTGATGAGCAGAGTGATGAGCAGAGTGATGAGTGAGCAGAGTGATGAGCAGAGTGATGAGTGAGCAGAGTGATGAGTGAGCAGAGTGATGAGCAGAGTGATGAGTGAGCAGAATGATGAGCAGAGTGAGTGATGAGTGAGCAGAGTGAGTGATGAGCAGAGTGATGAGCAGAGTGAGTCATGAGCAGAGTGATGAGCAGAGTGATGAGTGAGCAGAGTGATGAGTGAGCAGAGTGATGAGCAGAGTGAGCAGAGTGATGAGCAGAGTGAGTGATGAGTGAGCAGAGTGAGTGATGAGCAGAGTGATGAGCACAGTGAGTGATGAGCAGAGTGAGTGATGAGTGAGCAGAGTGATGAGCAGAGTGAGTGATGAGCAGAGTCATGAGCAGAGTGATGAGTGAGCCTGCAGACACTCACTCCCAGAACTCGATGACGGGAGAGGTGAAGTTGGTGACGTTGGAGGCCAGCCACAGGCTCTTGTTCTTGCGCACGATGTCCTCCACACAGCTGTCCGTGTTCCAGCTCTGCTTGCAGCGCGACCAGGGCAGGTCCGTCTGGAAGCACTGGAACAGGTAGTACAGGCCCCAGGCCAGGATCACGATGTAGTACACGTTCAGCAGGGACACAATGACGATGGAGGCGTAGCCGATACCTGTGGAAACACAACCATACAGACAGACACACAGACACAGACACAGACACACAGACACACAGACACACAGACACACAGACACAGACACACACAGGCACAGACACACAGTGTCACCATGACGTTACCCTTCATGTCACATCCTGTACTTTCACCTGCCAAAAACAGAGCATCACCACAACACAGCGCATGTGTGTGTGTGTGTGTGTGTGTGAGAGACTCTCTGTGAATTTGCTTCTGTGTGTGGGTATGTGAGATTCCAAACACTTTTACTGAATGGTTGCTGATTCACACACTCACACACTCACACACTCACACACTCACACACTCACACACTCACACACTCACACAATCACACAATCACACACTCACACACTCACACACTCACACACTCACACACTCAGGAATGCTCTCCTCGGGCCTGGAATCAGCTGGCAGAGTCAGGGACGGCCTGAGGCACAGATTAGCGCAGCGCTGCACACCTGCTGAGTGTTCACCTGTCTCACACACCTGTGCTGCTCTTATGCACCTCAGACAGTTAAACAATAAATAAAACTGATTTTCAATTTCAGTGTTTCTGTATATAACCTAATAGCAAAAATCATAGTCACACCCATGTCCCCTTTAGACTATGAGTACGTGTAGCAGCCCTTTAGACTATGAGTACGTGCATCAGCCCATGTGCTTGAATGGTCAGACCGTTGCACCAGGGGCATTAGTCAAACTTTGCACCCCGCTGGGTATAACCACTGGGTATAACCGGAACTCGCCACAAAATATGGCTTCCTCTAGCGCCCCCTGCTGTTGAACAGAACTCCGCAGCAAAGACTGTGGCCTGAGGCTGAGTGGCAAAGGGACACGATCGGGACCTGGACCTGCAAGGCTGGTGGTTCAGGTCCCAGGGCAGCTGTGGGCCCTTAACCCTGCATTGCCCCAGGGGGACCTGCTTAGTCTAATCAACTGTAATTTGCTTTGAATAAAACCGTCAGCTAAATAACAAATTATAATTTAAATTATGATAATGGCTCTCTAGTGCCCCCTGGTGGTAGTTAAACTCACCAGTAAAGATGTGACTCTCTCTAGCGCCCCCTGGTGTCAGTGAAGATGTGGCTCTCTCTAGCGCCCCCTGGTGTCAGTGAAGATGTGGCTCTCTCTAGCGCCCCCTGGTGTCAGTGACACTCACCAGTGAAGATGTGGCTCTCTCTAGCGCCCCCTGGTGTCAGTGACACTCACCAGTGAAGATGGGGCTCTCTCTAGCGCCCCCTGGTGTCAGTGACACTCACCAGTGAAGATGTGGCTCTCTCTAGCGCCCCCTGGTGTCAGTGACACTCACCAGTGAAGATGTGGCTCTCTCTAGCGCCCCCTGGTGTCAGTGACACTCACCAGTGAAGATGTGGCTCTCTCTAGCGCCCCCTGGTGTCAGTGACACTCACCAGTGAAGATGGGGCACAGCTTCTGCCAGCAGGTGATGCCCCCCTCTGAGGTGTACTGCCCCAGCGCCACTTCCAGGAAGAACACCGGCAGGCCCCCGCCGAAGAGGAAGATGAAGTACGGGATGAGGAAGGCCCCTGTGGAGAACCAGCAGGCGAGGGAGTGTCAGACAAAAGCAACTCCCGCAGAAAAGTGCACAATCAAACAGCATGTTCTTAGGGGCCGTCCCCAACAGCAGCTCATCCCAGTAGTGATCCAGGATTTCTTATTTTTATTTTACCGTTATTTAACCAGGAAAAAAAAAACCCATTGGGAGTGACCTGAGAAAGCTGCCCAACAAGACCGCTGACAAAATGTACAATCAATGAAATGGGGAATGAGACGGGTTGAGGACGGCGGGGAGACTGACTCACCACCGCCGTTCTTGTAGCAGAGGTAGGGGAAGCGCCACACGTTCCCTAAACCCACAAAGCCTCCGGCGACGGACAGGACGAAGTCCAGCTTGCTGGCCCACTTCTCGCGCTGCGGGGCCTTGCCCTCGGCCTCGTCCTCCGGGCGTGTGCCCGGGCTCTTCCCCGGCGACGGCTTCAGCGTGTCCTTATGGAAGTCCTTCAGGCACTGCAGCTTCTCCTTCTGAGCCATGCTGCGGGAGAGAGGGGGAGAGACGTCAGGGTGGGGGTGGGGGACGGCGCGCGTTTGATTCTCCCCGAGCTGTTTGACCATCGCCTCGCCCCGTCAGTCTCCAGTGGTTTTCGTGCTCGACCCTCACTCCACAGGCGACTCAAACCTGCAGCGGGGTCCCACTGCATTTGTACACCAGCCTCATTGGCATTGTTTTGAATTTTTGTATTTTCTAGTTGCAAAATGTAAAGAAATGAGCAGCGCTTTATGAAAAGGACAATCATATTCAATATGAAGGGGAGAAATGAGGAAAGCTTTTTGTCTGTACGCTATTCACAGCCTGCTGTGCTTTCCCAATCAAAGCCACGGATATTTCGATGCCCTGCGAGACGTGCTGAATGGAGGCCTGGTTCCTCCCGACACTCTGGCCTCCCAGCTCACCTGCCTCAACAGCGCCACCTGTAGGGGAGACTACATAATGCCATTCCCAGGTCCAAGAATGCTAAGCATAAGAACACACCTGAACGGGGTGGAAAGTTTTTGGAACCCCCCCCCCCCCCACCCTGTCACTGACATCCCCCCCCTGCCTGTCACCAGCAGAGCGATACGGTCACAGTTATATAACCCCCCACGCCTGAGGCCCCCCCAGGAGCCCCGCCCCACCCCTCATCACTCCTCACTCTGTCTCTGGGGCCCAGCCCCCCACCTGGGAATCAAACCCGTGAGCCTCCCCCCACCCAGCCCCTCCCTGCGTGTCAGGATCTGTTTTTAAGTTTTTAAAGGCAAACTCTTTCAAAGAAAGATTTAAATGAAATGCTCCCCTTATTCCTGGGCCCATGGTCCTGCAGTTGGGTTCAGATTCTGTGCACTGCTGAACCCTAACCCACTGAACCCTAACCCACTGCATCAACACAGACCGGGGCTCCACACACACACTCACACACACACGCACATGCACACACTCACACACACATGCACACACTCACACACACACACGCACACACACATGCACACACACGCACATGCACACACTCACACACACACACTCACACACACATGCACACACACACGCACACACACGCACACACTCACACACACATGCACACACACACGCACATGCACACACACGCACATGCACACACACACTTCCTCTAACCAGCTTGGTTTGCAACTGTCCCGTTTGTGTTTCACTTACAACTATGACTGTAAACAAAGCAAAAGTTTCGCAATGAGACAGACACTGAGCTACAGACCAGGCTGCACACAACACGTACACACTGAGCTACAGACAGTACTGAAGTGTTTATACTGATCCGTTCAAAGGATTTCTTCCATTGTCTGAAGCTGGAACTGAGTCAAATGGATTACAGACAGTAAACACCTTCATAAGCTCACTTCATATACCGTCTCTCTGTGAGTTACCGCTACACTGCACTGAGTGCTGAGGCCAAACGGCCCTGAGAGACCTCACACTGCTGTGTGCGGTAACTCATAGAGACCTCACCCTCACACTGATCTCCCCCTCACACTGCTGTGTGCGGTAACTCAGAGACCTCACACTGCTGTGTGCGGTAACTCAGAGACCTCACTGCTGTGTGCGGTAACTGACAGAGAGACCTCCCCTCACACTGCTGTGTGGGGTAACTGACAGAGAGACCTCCCCTCACACTGCTGTGTGGGGTAACTCATAGAGACCCTCACCCTCACACTGATCTCCCCCTCACACTGCTGTGTGCGGTAACTGACAGAGAGACCTCCCCTCACACTGCTGTGTGGGGTAACTCATAGAGACCCTCACCCTCACACTGATCTCCCCCTCACACTGCTGTGTGCGGTAACTCAGAGACCTCACACTGCTGTGTGCGGTAACTGACAGAGAGACCTCACCCTAACACTGCTGTGTGCGGTAACTCAGAGACCTCACACTGCTGTGTGCGGTAACTCAGAGACCTCACACTGCTGTGTGCGGTAACTGACAGAGAGACCTCCCCTCACACTGCTGTGTGAGGCATGCTGTAACAGGCTGCTGGGACACAGTGCAGCATTGTGGCTGTTATCCGCTGACCCGCCTGGCACTGAGGCAGAGGAGGGCACGGTCACCGCGTGTTTTTCCTGAGTAACTCTGGTTTTACGAGTTTTTTTTCCATGTCTGTTGGACTGGTGAATTACCCAGCATGCATCATTAACAGCCGGGGGGGGGGGGGGCTCTGGGTGAAGGAGACAACTGTGTCCCAACATTAGCCGCAAGTTAGCCTCAGACTCTATCCACATATTTCTGCTTTCCGTAATGCTTCCGTTATCATTTGAAAAACATTTCAGTCTGAGGTCTGTGCCAAGTGTTCACATAGCTCTACAGTGAACTGTGACTGACGGGAATTGTTCAGTTGACACAGGGGATTTTATGAACAATTGCCCAAGCGTTTAGTGTAGCCTCAGAGTGTTTGTCTTTGCTTAATCCACCTGTAATCTGTCCGTTTCACAAGCGTTCAATCTCCAGCGCAGGTCAGGCTATTGAAACCACACTCTCAACTCCATTACATAACTAGATAAACGGTCTCTCTCTCTCTCTACCTCCCTCTCTCGCTCCCTCTCTCTCTCTCCCCCTCCCTCTCCCTCTCCCTCTCCCTCTCCCTCTCTCACGTTCCTGCTCACAGTCCAGCACTTCCACCTCCAGAGTTCTGGACAGATATCTGTGGACTGAATGAGACGCACCCCCTCCAGACCCCCCCGGGGAGCAGCCAGAGCCCCACCTCAGGTCATGCTCATTCTAACCCCCCCCCTTCAGATGATGTCTTCAATCACAAACCACACAACTCAGAGACTCTAGCACGTAAACACCAAACTGCATTTTCAATGAAAAGCAACATACATTTACAGATAATGACAGCGCATTGAATATTTATGCAGAATAACTAAACATTTTAATTCCAGTTATGTTGCTCCCGTTTCTTTTTCTTTTTTTTAAATAAGCATCACACAAACTTTCTGCACGGAAACCGTAAGACGTCTGAGACCTGCTGTAAACAGTTAAGAATAACTTCCACACTTACAATTCCTTCATGGCAGCGTTCTGTTTATTCTGCGCAGTTATCTCCGCGGTTACCATAGCCCCGTGTGTGCCGGACTCTTGCAGTGCGCCTCGGTTCTGTGTAAAAGAAGTGGAAAGCACTGCCCACTCCGTAGCTAAAGACAATTAAATGCGATGTGGAGATTGGGCGACGCGCTGGGGGGCGGAGGGGGGAGGCAGTCGGCGTGCGCGGACTGTAAATTTCCACTTCCCAGGCGCGCCGCTGACTCAATCACTCCGCGTGCGCGCGCCGTAATCCAAGACGCGGCCGGCGGCGGCCAGGAACGCGCCCGGGAACCGCACACCTGCGAATCTCCACCGAGGCGACCCCGGGCAAGGCTACCTTTCAGCCGGGACAGCAGCTCCGCCAAATACCGTCGCAACAATATTAGTTCGCCGAGTGTTTTTTTTTTTTTTTTTTACTTTTTTTTACTCTCTCTCCCATTCATGTATCAATACCCATGACAGAGTTAGCAAATGTTTAACTGGCGTTGTGCTCATCTTTCAAAAGAGGCCAATTTCTATTTAAAATTATAACAACAAAAAACAAAAAACCCCACCCAAACAGAAACCACGTGTTTGTTGTTTTCCACAAAGTATCTGCACCTCCAAGAGACATTTTCAACGTGTTACGTTGACGCTATTTTTTTCCTGTCAATATAAAAATATAAAAATATAAAAAATATATTTATAAGTTAATTCAGTAGTTTAACAGCGTGTTGCAACTCAGCTGAAAAGAGTAAAAAATGTAAGACCAGTGAATACTTGAAGAGATTAAGTTGAAGCCATCCATTTGACTAAACAAAACTTTTTAATCTTGCAGAGCATGGGAAAAATACATATTCTCTGAAGGATTTTTGCTTTGCAAACCGCAGAATGTGGGTATTACCACGCGAATTCTGCATTTAGTGACGATTGAACCGGAGCAACACAACTGAAGCCTATTGGCCTGTTCCTGGTTACCTGGGAAACAAACGGTTGCTCTGAAAACGTTTCACGGTTGAACGAGGTTTCCTCCCAACGGTGCGCAACGTTCTGCAATGGGCTCGAGGGATGTTTGCTCCCGTCTGGTGGGTGTGTCAGGGGCGTAGCCCAAATCAATAATGACGTATGCCTACTCTTTACAGGTTGTTCAACATTTCTGTTGAAATTAATGTTTTGTCGGGGCTGACTGTTTCTCATCGGCCAACATGGCCACCAGGTCCCCCCAAAAAAGTGCAGCCAAATTGGGTACTTTCACCATGTCAGGATGGGGGGTACGTGCTGTTATCTGCGGTATCTGGGCACGTGCTGCGTGCTGCTGACAGACCGTCCCACTGCAGCCGGGAGACAGATTCCCACAGCGCTGCGCTTTTGGGAAACACCCTGGAATGAGGGGTCTGGTCTGAGTTCACCATCTGGGGAATGTGCCCTGGCCTTCCGCTGGGAGATTTGTACTGTCCATTTAAGAGCCTTTCTCAGGAATGCCCAGCAGCCCGCAGTCCTCCCACCAGCCAATCAGCTGCATAATGCCCATTTCAGCCTTACAGACCCAACCAAAAAATAAAAAATACTGCACTATACTAATATAAATACAGCATGTTGTTTGATCTATGTGTATCACTGCCTTTGTACATGACTGAATAATGAATATAAGCCCAAGCCATTACTGTTTTTTAAATTATTGATTGTACTCCATTGTACATTGTACAATTTCCTTTAAAAAGGCCAAAACTAATTTATTAATTTATTTAACAAATCCAATCAGTCCATAACTGTCATTCTTTCATAATGCAACCAGACACCTCCCAAACTCTCCCTCAGGGTTTCATTTCAGGTTATACTGGTCCACCGGGGATAACTCTTAACAGTACATGGACTGCATTTATACACGTATATACTTTAAGCACTTGACAGTGAATCACGGCCGTGGCCATGGCGACCGGCTGCAGCGTGAGGGACGGTCATCGGGAGAGCCTGAGGCCGAGGGCCCCTCTGACCTCCTGAGCCACGGTCACCCCATTACTATCCCAAAGCTATGACTATGATTATGATTACGGCTGACATGGTAACATTACATCACACCACATACAGCACCTGATGCTCTTTGGCTCCGTAGTGGTCAGCGTTAGTCAGTGTTAATACAGACGGGTCATAGATGTGGAATGTGCGTGAATGTGGCTGCGTTTGTGCTGTGCCGCGAAAACAGCGAACTATCCGTTATTCGTCTGGGCCTTTTTCCATATCGAAGACTAACAACCTAATAACATCATATTTGGAATATTTTTGAATATGCGGTAAATGAGCGTATATATTGGCCTGCGTCTCGGAGTGTGGCTCAGACACTGCACATTGTACAGGTGAGCACAGGTGCACAGGTGTACAGGTGAGACCCTCGTCGGGATTCAGGTGGAATCTCTCCCAGCCTACCGAGTCTGAGCCAGTGCCAACCTGGCAACCCGGCAGCATGGAAACAGCCACAGGATCCCCCCTGAGGGAGGACTCCAGGGCCCCTCCAGGGCTGCCGGAGAGGCATCTGCTTAATTAGCCAAGGAGCCGCAGCTTGTCAAAGAGAAAGTGAAATGTGCATTTGGGTTTCCTGAAGCATGAAAAATAGTGGCATGTATAAACTGTTACAGTCAGCCGTACCACGCCTTGTTAATTTTTTTTGAACCACGCTGGATCCAAAACCCCACCGGCTATCAAACCCGCTGCACCGGGTGGGTGTGGGTGCGGTCCCCACTCCGTTAAAATCTGGGGCATCGAGTGCTGCCGATGCCATCCTGTTGCTACGCAACAAGCACACCTGCAGTGCGGGCCGTAAGTATTTGGACGGAGGTACATTTTCTGTTCATTGGCTCTGTACTCCAGCACAGTATATTTAAAATGGAACAATAACTGTGAGATTAAAGTGCAGACTGTCAGCGGTAGTTTGGGAGTATTTACATCCATATCGGATGATCCATGCATCTCACCTTGTAGTTGGCCAATCCACAACCCTGTCTAGCCCCTAATCCAGTCAAATGTACTTCTTTTGTTCAGTGCCTCTGTTAGATCTACCCCCTCCCTCGGTCTCCACACCTCGTTTCTCCCCCCACCAGATCTAATCACCCCCTCCCCGCTGATGTGTTCTCATTCACGGCCATTTGGCCCATTGTTTCCACTGAGGGGCAGGGTAGAGGTGTTGACGTTCTCCCTCAGTTGTTGGTTCTTGTTGATCTGCACCCGGGGACTCCCAAGATCCTCTACTACATTAAACAACCTATTTTAAAACAAATGAGTGCACGCATTTATTTTTCTACAAATGTAAATGTAATTATCAGTATTTTCTATAAATTCAAACTCCACATTAAACCGCAAACCGGGACACCTAAATGGAGCCGACCCCACTGGCGATTAGGACTTAGTTGGGTCGTTCATGTGCGCACAACTCGTAAATCCGACACCTCACAGCGCACGGAGGCGGCGGGAGTCACGCCTGCAACACCCAATCAAGTTCAGCCCAGGATCCGCCCCGAAACACTCCAGCCAATAGGCAGAGGGCAAAAGGGTGTAATGTCTGCAAACAGTGGAGTTCAAACGGCTCTGTGCATCAGACTCGACTGAAATATCCTACCCAGGGAGTGTGCGGCTCGCCTAAAGCAGGTCATGCCCCGACTTCGTTATTCATGTGTTTTCCAAATATATTCACGTTGACGTGTCTAATTTGTAGAGCGCTTGAATATTTCCGTTTCGTTTAAAAGTGTTAACTCAGTGTCTAGCGCCTTCACAAAGACTAACATTTTGAACACTTCCTGTTGAACATAGCTGATCGCAATCTTTAAAATGTTCAAGTTGGCTTGACTGAAGGCCGCTACAGGGTTAAGGCATTTATAAAATGACCGCCTCAAGTGGTATCTTGAGGTGTCATTCTGCACAAATAACCATGTTTTCACCCAGGTGTGCAAGAGAGGTAAAAACCCATCCTATCGTCCTATCGTCCACCGTCCATACAGAAAGGCTCAATGGTTTATCCGTTTAACACAACATGCTTTCATAACACTGTGGGGCCTGCAGCGTGATCGCGTAATCATATCCTGAGACACAGGACACGGTCTACGCAGGTGCTGTTCAGACGTACGATAAAAAGACGCCCTCAAAACATGAACAGAAAATGCCAGTTTGACACAGATGGTCGTATGAACACGACTAGCACAAATAGTAACGTCATATGGGCACTGAATATTGATTGAGCATAGCAAAGACAATTCTCAGATCGGACTCAGAAATGCATGTCTGGCAGATCGCCAGAGGTGTAGTAGGCTACGCGTGGCAGGTAGCCTACTATACACCGTAGCCTTCATTTGCGTTTTATTCATAAACACAATGGCTAGCCTTGTTAATTTACTCCAGCAAAAAACGTAACAGCCAGACAGCGACCGTTTCATACATATCCTGCCAGGACAAAACGCCAATACATAAGCACTTTTTCATCTTTCAATGAATCCAACAACGATTATGATATGTATTGGTAGTAACCAATCCGTTATTTACTCATAAACGCACCGGTGATCAGATCGAAAAAAGTAATTAGGCGATACATATAGCTATTTCTCATTTAAATATTCAACATTGTCACCTTAACAGGATAGACGATAACCTAACGGCCTGAGCATAACCGTTACCTTCTGGTTTCTGCCCAACTCATCTGAGCATCTCCCACCGGACTCTACAGACACCCAGCAATGGGAGAATCGGTCTGATTGACACACACACACACACAAACGTGCGTCTGGGTAATTCTGAACGAAAGCATGGCCACCACCCCTAGCGAAGTAGCCTATTCTTTTAAAATAGCAAGCAATATTTAACACCGGAGTCGCTATCCATCACCAAAACCAAAAGTCCGTACATTCTATTTTATCCTTTGTAAGAACGGGAAGCTATCGTTAAACAGCATTAAAACAACAGCCTGTCGTAATTAAAAATTGAACCACAAAAGGATGTAGTAATTACTATAGGCTACGAGTATAAAGTATGCTATAGTCTAGATTTATTGAAACCAAAAACAGCGTAAAGTAAAGACCCCTTTCTCCACCCCCGCCCCCACATGTGCGAAGTCGATGCTGAGTTCCGTTAACATTACCTGTGTAAAGATTTCTTTTATTTCTGCGAATGCTCCTTGTTTGATGTTCGGCGGCTTAAAGTAGAATGCGACAGTAACGCGCACAAAAAATAATTCATAAGCTTTTCTTTCTGACCTTTGTTTTTTTAAAACGGATGACCATAAGACATCAAGTTTGAGTGGAAAAATACCAGCCAGATTCTCCCATGCAACAGGAGAGCGTCCTCTTAAAGCTACAGGTACCCTGCAAATGGTGTTCGCTGTCACGCTTTATACGTGCGCGGGAGCGCCAGTTCACACTGGCGACAGATTAGCAGCGCGAACCTTCCGATCCGATCCCAGATCAGTGTTGGCAGCCTTCATTACGGGGTCAGATCCCAATGAGAACCAATCAGCTGATCTGGGAATCATCATTTCTGTGTAGCAAGTCACACAGCCTAAACTGCGAAAAATGTTTTTTAAACGACCTTATTTTATTTGTATTGGGGGAAAACGAGATGACATTGATAACCTGTTTATTTATAATTTATTTATAAATTCTTATCAACCAATAATAATTATTATATGTTCATTATTTAAATTAACAATGGCTTAAACTGGTTGTTTCTTGCTTCATGGTTCAGCACACTGCCGTCAGATGAAGGGTTAACGTTCAGGCTGAAACCCCAGGCCACAGAACTCCATTACACCTGGAGCAGCTAGTCCTTAGGTCACAGATTTGAATAATTGTAATAATTGTGCTCTTGCTAAAGGGTTTAAACCTGAGTTAAGCATGTTGCAATTGACTCTGAGGATTTGCTGTAGTGATGATTTTCATGATGAATTTCATTGGTCAGAAACCTGTGATAACTTTGTGCATTATGGGGTTCAGAAAGTTACTTCATGGTTATGGCTTCAGGTACTTTTCTATGTTTACTAAGTGTGTCTGGCGTATTGGAACATATTAAATACTCTCTGCCTACTGGTCCTCTTTATCGTCGCAATTCTCCAAAAATATTTGAATCCAAAACAATGACTTATTTGACCCAGGTCTGCCAGCTGGAACAACATAATGCCTGGTTTCATCCATGAGTTCCTTCAGTTTGGTTGGGTAGCTTTAAATTATGCTGATACAGTATAGAACACATCTTTGCTAAATGGCTTTAAGTCAGAATTATTCAGGAGAAACAACCCTTGAAGTGATCTGTCCATATCTGCTGCTTATCGCACTACAGCGCAAGCTCATTCAAGGCTCATTTGCGTCACACTGTTTGATCACACTGTTTGATTTGTTTGTTTTACTTGATTTGTTTGATTATTGTATTGTTATATTATGTGAAGCAATCAATTGTGCTGCATTCTATTGTATGAAAAGTGCTATATAAATAAAGTTTTAACTGATTGATCGATTTGATACCTTGGACCATTTACAGCTTGAAGCCATTTAGCCAACAAATGTGTTCCATACTGAATCAGCTTAATTTACAGTTGAATCTAGTCCCGCCCCCCAATTCCCATGGAGATCCACTCAAATGCAACCTTAGTTATAATATCACTTGTAGCGCAACCTGAAATTAAGATATCCAGTGTTGATGATGATGATGTTGTTGATACGTCACAAAGTCATGGCATACAAAGGCTATGAAACCAAGTATACAAAAAATGATTATTATGTTAATTTGTCCAATTATTTTTGAGTCCCTAAAATTGGGGGGCCTATGTATGAAAAGGGCTGTGATTCGCCCTCACATTAAAGCTGAAAATCTGCACTCTGAGCTCATATTCATTACAACTGCAATATCCTGTGGTGGACAGCTAAAATAGCAATGACTTTGTCAATGTCCAAATATTTACGGACCTGACTCTGTCTGTGTGTGTGTGTGTGTGTGTGTGTGCGTGCGTGTGTGTACTGTGTGTGTGTGTGTGTGTGCATATACATATATCCATCCATCCATCCATTATCTTAACCCGCTTATCCTGAACAGGGTTGCAGGGGGGCTGGAGCCTATCCCAGCATACATTGGGCGAAAGGCAGGAATACACCCTGGACAGGTCGCCAGTCCATCGCAGGGCACACACACCATTCACTCACACACTCATACCTACGGGCAATTTAGACTCTCCAATCAGCCTAACCTGCATGTCTTTGGACTGTGGGAGGAAACCGGAGTACCCGGAGGAAACCCACGCAGACACGGGGAGAACATGCAAACTCCGCACAGAGAGGCCCCGGCCGACCGGGATTCAAACCCAGGACCTCCTTGCTGTGAGGCGGCAGTGCTACCCACTGCACCATATACACGTGCCGCCTATATACATATATATATATATACTGTGTGTGTGCGTGTGTGTGTGTGTGTGTGTATATACATATATACTCTGCATTAACATACTGGCCTTTTCACACACTGATATGTTCCGTGTGACACACACAGAGCACACAGGGTCTGGTTGGACACACACAGAGCACACAGGGTCTGGTTGGACACACACAGAGCACACAGGGTCTGGTTGGACACACACAGAGCACACAGGGTCGGGTTGGACACACACAGAGCACACAGGGTCTGGTTGGACACACACAGAGCACACAGGGTCTGGTTGGACACACACAGAGCACACAGGGTCTGGTTGGACACACACAGAGCACACAGAGCACACAGGGTCTGGTTGGACACACACAGAGCACACAGGGTCTGGTTGGACACACACAGAGCACACAGGGTCTGGTTGGACACACACAGAGCACACAGGGTCTGGTTGGACACACACAGAGCACACAGGGTCTGGTTGGACACACACAGAGCACACAGGGTCTGGTTGGACACACACAGAGCACACAGGGTCTGGTTGGACACACACAGAGCACACAGGGTCTGGTTGGACACACAGAGCACACAGGGTCTGGTTGGACACACACAGAGCACACAGGGTCTGGTTGGACGCACACAGAGCACACAGGGTCTGGCAGCTGCACAACGTCCCGTAACTTGCTGGGAGTGTGTAGAACAGGAGGAGTGTTTTTAAACGTTGATTGAGAACGGGCGTACGATTTTACACTTTTCTTGCGGAGCTGAAATTACCTCTCACACTTCTCAACATATATATAACATACACACATATATATAACATAGACTGTACAGGCACACACATACACACATATATAACATACACACATATATATAACATACACACATATATATAACATAGACTGTACCTGCTCCTGACCAGATCATACACACATATATATAACATAGACTGTACCTGCTCCTGACCTGAACATACACACATATATATAACATAGACTGTACCGGCTCCTGACCAGATCAGAAACAAGTCAGACACAGAACCAGTTCCAGATTAGTCAGTGGGAATCAACACAGAATCTGCTCTCCAGACCTCCTGGTCTCTCACACGGTGGACCTCCAGAGGAGGTCTCTCACACGGTGGACCTCCGGAGGAGGTCTCTCACACAGTGGACCTCCAGAGGAGGTCTCTCACACAGTGGACCTCCAGAGGAGGTCTCTCACACAGTGGACCTCCAGAGGAGGTCTCTCACATGGTGGACCTCCAGAACCTTCAGGTCTCTCACACAGTGCCCACATTTCTTCCTGTCCAGAGCCGATGAATCAGCCGGGTTCATTTGGGTTTGGGTTTAGGACGGTATCTCTTTCAGTACCATTAAGACCAGAAGTTATTCTTACCATTTGGTCCCAGTCTGAACTACAAACAGGGAACCTGCAATGTGCTCCTAAAGAACATCTTACTCAAAAAAGTCCCTCTGTGAAGTGCACACAACACGCATATACACACAGACACTAATACACAAAAATGCACACCAACACAGACACTAATACACAAACATGTACACTAATACAGACACTAATACACAAACATGTACACTAATACAGACACTAATACGCAAGCACACTAATACACATACACTAACTCAAACAAACATGTACACTAACACAGACAGGACCACACACACAAACACACACGCACACAAACACACACACGCAATCACACATCTTCACGTGTTACATTACAGTTATTAACGTATTTATTTTCAGTTGCTGTTTCCGCACTAACGTGCGCACACACTCAAACACACACACAAACACACACACACACACAAACACACACGCATACAAACACACACACAAACACACAAACACAAACACACACAAACACACATACAAACACACACACACATACAAACACACACACAAACACACACACATACATACAAACACACACACAAACACACAAACACACAAACACACATACAAACACACACACACACAAACACATACACACAAACACACACACAAACACACACACATACAAACACACACACACACACACACACACACACAAGGCGTTTCTGTTTCTCCTCTCTGAGCCCAGTCCGGGCCCCCACACAGACAGAAGTACGGACGTATTTCACCTCATTTGATCTTGAAAGAGGTGCCATTTGATTCTGCGCTATTTAAAAGCCCTGCTATAAAGCGCTGCAGTGCCGCCTGTGACAGCCCCTCTTTTGGGGAGGAAACGTTCTGACTCCCGGCTTGTGTCTCTGCATACAAACAGCTTGTTTACCGTTTCGCATGCTGTGTGCGTTAGTTCTGCACCCCTCACACCGCGTTACCCCCTTCTCTACGTCCTCGGACTCCTAAGTCGCTCTGGATGAGAACGGCTGCTTGATCACTGAAATGTTTAATGTGTTTTTTACAAGAAGGGCCTTGTCTTCTCTTTATTGTCCTGGAGGCCGGTTTGCAGTGAAAGTTGTTAGTGAATGGATTAGCTGTGACGGGAAACATAGTCCAGTGATACGTGTCCGGAAACCCAGGAGAGTTAGAGTCACAGAGAGCGATTGTTTTGTTTTCACAAACAAGTCGATGCCTTGCAGAATTCTTCAAATGAGAATTTAACCTTTTCTGTAGCTGTGTGTATATACTGTCCAGATGCAGGTATAAGTATTATAAAAGATGAAAAAAAAAAAAAAACTTTTTTCTCTCCAACATCCTGATCAGCTTACTAAAATGGCAGTCTCCCACAATTCAGTGCGTTCTCTCCAGGCCAGGGTAGCTGTCTGCATACAGATTCAGCCCGATTCTGTGATTCTGTGACTCTGTGACTCTGAGACTCTGTGATTCTGTGAATCTGTGACTCTGTGACTGTGACTCTGTCACTCTGTGATTCTGTGATTCTGTGACTCTGTGACTCTGTGATTCTGTGATTCTGTGACTCTGTGACTCTGTGACTCTGTGACTCTGTGACTCTGTGTCTCTGTGACTCTGTGACTCTGTGACTCTGTGATTCTGTGACTCTGTGACTCTGTCTCTCTGTGACTCTGTGACTCTGTGATTCTGTGACTCTGTGACTCTGTCTCTCTGTGACTCTGTGTCTCTGTGACTCTGTGATTCTGTGACTCTGTGACTCTGTGATTCTGTGATTCTGTGACTCTGTGACTCTGTGATTCTGTGACTCTGTGACTCTGTGATTCTGTGACTCTGTGTCTCTGTGACTCTGTGACTGTGACTCTGTGACTCTGTGACTCTGTGACTCTCAGAGCAGTGCAGTCCTGTTGGTGGTGTGTTATCACACATGCGT
>NC_083769.1:50816176-50843676 GCF_963514075.1 Conger conger | reverse complement strand
ATCCATCAACATGGGACAGGGCGGAGAACACACACGTGAAATGAAACAGAAAGGTTCCTGTGAAGTAACCATCTCCGCCCACAGCAGCGCTTTGAGAGCCAAAAACAACATTTGCATTTTTCGGTTGATTGCGAAACATTTGCATAATGCAAACAGAAGCCTGGAATAGCATAACACTGTCGGCTCCTTTCTTAGCGACAACATGCAGGACCCCGGAGGAGCACAGGGACCAGGAGAGGCAGGACCCCGGAGGAGCACAGGGACCAGGGGATGCAGGCCTAGGAGGAGCACAGGGACCAGGGGATGCAGGACCCCGGAGGAGCACAGGGACCAGGAGATGCAGGACCCCGGAGGAGCACAGGGACCAGGAGATGCAGGACCCCGGAGGAGCACAGGGACCAGGAGATGCAGGCCCCCGGAGGAGCACAGGGACCAGGAGATGCAGGACCCCGGAGGAGCACAGGGACCAGGAGATGCAGGACCCCGGAGGAGCACAGGGACCAGGGGATGCAGGCCCCCGGAGGAGCACAGGGACCAGGAGATGCAGGACCCCGGAGGAGCACAGGGACCAGGAGATGCAGGACCCCGGAGGAGCACAGGGACCAGGAGAGGCAGGACCCCGGAGGAGCACGGGGACCAGGAGATGCAGGACCCCGGAGGAGCACAGGGACCAGGAGATGCAGGCCTAGGAGGAGCACAGGGACCAGGAGAGGCAGGACCCCGGAGGAGCACAGGGACCAGGAGATGCAGGCCTAGGAACCAGTGAGGCGGATGTCAAACATGCTCTAATTTAAAAGGGAAATTATCTGGGGTGGCCAGATAAGATCTGAACAACTGTTGGGCCCTTAACCCCACATTGCTCAGGGGGGCTGTGCCCTGCTTAGTCCGATCAACTGTATGTCACTTTGGAGAAAAGTGTCAGTTAAACAATAATAATAATTAATAATAGCAATGATGTCAGACACTTATTTAAAGGTGTAGAACTTTCTTGGTCTGCCCCCCCATGGAGAAATTCAGTAACTCTTGGTCGTATAAAGAGGGGTTTTAGTCTGGCTATTGGCCAGAAATGGGCTGCAAAGCTATGAAGCCAAGGGTTAGGGGTCAATAAATCTACTGAAATTAAAGCAGCCTACTCCGACCAGATCCCTGCAGCCTTCCTGCTGCTGGTCTCGTAGCCTGATTGGCTGCTTTTTCTTGCATTTCTTTGTGCATATTTTTTCATCCCAGGCTGGTAGGTTCTTGCACTCTGTGTGTGGAAGTGTCCCTGAGACAGACAGTGCCTTGCATGGCAGCCTTTCACCATTAGTGTGAGTGTGTGTGAGAGTGAGTGTGTGAGTGTGAGAGAGAGTGTGTGTGTGTGTGTGTAAATGAGAGTGTGAGTGTGTGAGAGTATGTGTGAGTGTGAGTGTGTGTGTGTGTGTGTGTGTGTGTGTGTGAGTGTGTGTGTAAGTGTGTGTGTGTGTGTGTGTGTGTGTGTGTGTGTGTGTGTGTGTGTGTGAGTGTGTGTGAATGGGTTAATGAGAGGCCCCATTGTAAATCTCTGGTGCTGTATAAATGTATAAATGTATAAATTCAGTCCGTTTACCATGTAGGTTCAGATTGCTTTTGAAAAAGATCTCTGTGCAGAAGCCACAGTCACATGAATTGTTAAAAAGAGCTTAAATGTCGAGGCCACATCAGAAAACAACAGAGAGGCTGCTTTAAACGCCGCACATCTCTGAGAGCATGCCGGATCCCACTTACATTCTGGCCCCAGTGTGTGAAGGAGTCACATTCCACCTGAACCTCCAGGGAAGCCGGCAAGAGGGTATATCATGCAGGACGGTATATGGTGTAGGGGGTATATGGTGTAGCTCTGAAAAAGGAGGTCATCTGATATCTTGTTTAACAAAATAGCAACACCTGAAATATATTTAATCTAAAATAGTGCATGGAGTCTGTGCTCTGACAGGCCGTGCTGATGTCCTGTGGGTGGCCCACTTTCTAACTTTCACTTTGTGGATATTGAACATAAACAACTACAGAGGCCCTAACACATACTGTGGGATATCTGCATGTAGAGGCTCCTAACGCATACTGTGGGATATCTGCATGGAGAGGCTCCTAACACATACTGTGGGATATCTGCATGTAGAGGCTCCTAACACATACTGTGGGATATCTGCATGGAGAGGCTCCTAACACATACTGTGGGATATCTGCATGTAGAGGCTCCTAACACATCCAATGGATATTACTACAAAAATGGCAGCTTGAAAAGGTATCCAATACCTTAGGGTATACAGTAAGGTTTTTAATATACAGAAATGATGGATTACAGCTTTAATTTATTTATCAGACTGTGGGGGGTGGACTGTGGGGGGCGTGTTCTTTCCCTGTGTGTGCAGCAGTCTGTAGTTTCGTTTAGATTAGCCTGCTTATCTCTACAGCACAGTGTTTCTCTCCTCTGCAAACAATCCAAGTCTCATTTTGATAAGTCTTTTTTCATCACTGCCCTGCATAAATACACACGACCTGTCTGGGCCTGAGCTGGGATTATCTGTGCTTCGCTACAGACACAGGAGAAAGGGTGAGTGTCAGTGAATGTGCTTCTCTACAGACACAGGAGAAAGGATGAGTGTCAGTTAATGGACTTCACTACAGACACAGGAGAAAGGGTGAATGTCAGTGAATGTGCTTCGCTACAGACACAGGAGAAAGGGTGAGTGTCAGTGAATGTGCTTTGCTACAGACACAGGAGAAAGGGTGAGTGTCAGTGAATGTGCTTCGCTACAGACACAGGAGAAAGGGTGAGTGTCAGTGACCCTGCTCTTAGAGGAGCTGCATCATCATAGCCGGGCTGAGTGACCCTGCGTCTCAGAGTGTCTCAGAGCATCTCAGAGTGTCTCAGAGCGTCTCAGAGCATCTCAGAGTGTCTCAGAGCGTCTCAGAGCGTCTCAGAGCGTCTCAGAGTGTCTCAGAGTGTCTCAGAGTGTCTCAGAGCGAGGCAGAGTGTCTCAGAGTGTCTCAGAGTGTCTCAGAGCATCTCAGAGCGAGACAGAGTGTCTCAGAGTGTCTCAGAGCGTCTCAGAGTGTCTCGGAGCGGGGCAGAGTGTCTCAGAGTGTCTCAGAGCGTCTCAGAGTGTCTCAGAGCGTCTCAGAGCGTCTCAGAGCGGGGCAGAGTGTCTCAGAGTGTCTCAGAGTGTCTCAGAGTGTCTCAGAGCGTCTCAGAGCGTCTCAGAGAGTCTCAGAGTGTCTCAGAGCGGGGCAGAGTGTCTCAGAGTGTCTCAGAGCGTCTCAGAGTGTCTCAGAGCGTCTCAGAGCGTCTCAGAGTGTCTCAGAGTGTCTCAGAGCATCTCAGAGTGTCTCAGAGTGTCTCAGAGTGTCTCAGAGCGTCTCAGAGCGTCTCAGAGTGTCTCAGAGTGTCTCAGAGCGGGGCAGAGCGTCTCAGAGTGTCTCAGAGCGTCTCAGAGTGTCTCAGAGCGTCTCAGAGTGTCTCAGAGCGTCTCAGAGTGTCTCAGAGCGTCTCAGAGTGTCTCAGAGCGTCTCAGAGTGTCTCAGAGCGTCTCAGAGCGTCTCAGAGTGTCTCAGAGCGAGGCAGAGTGTCTCAGAGCGTCTCAGAGTGTCTCAGAGTGTCTCAGAGTGTCTCAGAGCGTCTCAGAGCGAGGCAGAGTGTCTCAGAGTGTCTCAGAGCGTCTCAGAGCGTCTCAGAGTGGGGCAGAGTGTCTCAGAGTGTCTCAGAGTATCTCAGAGCATCTCAGAGCGTCTCAGAGTGTCTCAGAGTGTCTCAGAGTGGGGCAGAGCGTCTCAGAGTGTCTCAGAGCGTCTCAGAGTGTCTCAGAGCGTCTCAGAGCGAGGCAGAGTGTCTCAGAGTGTCTCAGAGCGTCTCAGAGCATCTCAGAGCGTCTCAGAGTGGGGCAGAGTGTCTCAGAGCGTCTCAGAGCGTCTCAGAGCGTCTCAGAGTGTCTCAGAGAGTCTCAGAGAGTCTCAGAGTGTCTCAGAGTGTCTCAGAGAGTCTCAGAGAGTCTCAGAGTGTCTCAGAGTGTCTCAGAGAGTCTTAGAGTGTCTCAGAGAGTCTCAGAGTGGGGCAGAGTGTCTCAGAGCGTCTCAGAGTGTCTCAGAGCGTCTCAGAGAGTCTCAGAGTGTCTCAGAGAGTCTCAGAGTGGGGCAGAGCGTCTCAGAGTGTCTCAGAGCGTCTCAGAGAGTCTTAGAGTGGGGCAGAGTGGGGCAGAGTGTCTCAGAGCGTCTTAGAGTGTCTCAGAGCGTCTCAGAGTGTCTTAGAGTGTCTCAGAGTGTCTCAGAGCGTCTCAGAGCGAGGCAGAGTGTCTCAGAGAGTCTCAGAGTGTCTCAGAGTGTCTCAGAGCGTCTCAGAGCGTCTCAGAGTGTCTCAGAGCGTCTCAGAGTGTCTCAGAGCGTCTCAGAGCGTCTCAGAGCGGGGCAGAGCGTCTCAGAGTGTCTCAGAGCGTCTCAGAGTGTCTCAGAGTGTCTCAGAGTGTCTCAGAGCGTCTCAGAGCGTCTCAGAGCGGGGCAGAGCGTCTCAGAGTGTCTCAGAGCGTCTCAGAGCGTCTCAGAGCGTCTCAGAGTGTCTCAGAGTGTCTCAGAGTGTCTCAGAGTGTCTCAGAGCGTCTCAGAGCGTCTCAGAGCGTCTCAGAGTGTCTCAGAGCGGGGCAGAGGGCGGGGCAGATGGAAAGAGTGACGCGCTGCTTTGCGCGGTGTCCCGTTACCTGCGGGGTTATGCAGGTGAGCGAGGCTGTCTGGAGAACCGGCTCACTGTGCGGCTTCAGCTCTCTAACAGGATTACCGGGGCAGACAGGTGACCATGCCCTTCAACTCCATCTGTTCCCCTCACATACACACATATTCAATATGTATGTACATTTCATACTCACATACACACACACCTCCTCAATATGTATGTACATTTCATACTCACATACACACCTACTCAGTATGTATGTACATTTCCGATATACAGTACGTATGCTTTATTTTATATTGCATTATACTGTACAACTATCCGGGTTGGCTCAACCAGCAATTCTTTTTTGTTGTTTCCTGTCCAAATATACATGATTTAAATGTGTTACATTACATCACATTACATTACATTATAGTCATTTAGCGGACAGTCTTGTCCAGAGCCACATACAACATACAACATTGACATATTCTTTTTGTTTATTTAATGAGAGGGTGAGGGGGTGGCTTGTTTCTGTTCAGCTAACACTGCAGGTCGTGTGAATGTTATTGTCCATCAAACAGGTGTAACGTAGAAAAGCTCTGAACGTGCACACATCCCAATGACAGGTGCAGGATCAAGGATAAATTGTGCAGAAAGATAATGTCTGCACGCTGCGTGATGCTCCCGAATAACAATGTCTAACGGACGCCTGTGACTCAGAAACAGAATGTTTTTCTGGACAGTGAATGTGCAGGAACAGTTTGCTCCTTACGAACACAGAACTCTAATCCTCAAGTGTCGAAAGAATTTCAGAAGAGTAGACACACCCTCGATCCACGTACACATGTGATCTAATGTACACACCGGGCGGACTGGTGTGTACATGTGATCTAATGCCAGGGTGGACTGGTGTGTACATGTGATCTAATGCCAGGGTGGACTGGTGTGTACATGTGATCTAATGCCAGGGCGGACTGGTGTGTACATGTGATCTAATGCCAGGGCGGACTGGTGTGTACATGTGATCTAATGCCAGGGCGGACTGGTGTGTACATGTGATCTAATGCCAGGGCGGACTGGTGTGTACATGTGATCTAATGCCAGGGCGGACTGGTGTGTACATGTGATCTAATGCCAGGGCGGACTGGTGTGTACATGTGATCTAATGCCAGGGCGGACTGGTGTGTACATGTGATCTAATGCCAGGGCGGACTGTCGGCACATTGCACAACATCTTAGTCATATCTGCCCAGGCGGCCAGAGCCCACTTTCTAACTTTCACTTTGTGGATAATGAACATAAACAACTTCAGAGACGTGGGTCAGATACTAAGAAGGGAATCATTTTACCTGCACAGTACTGTGCCAAAGTCCATAAAGAAAAAACTCTTACAAAAATAATGTAATGAACAGTTAAATATAAAGAAACATTACTATCTGAACTGTGAGCAGTTTAAAACTAAATAAATTTATATTTGATGTGACCTTCACCTGCATCAAGTCTGCATCAACACTATCACTCTTTTCTACTGACATACTACAGAAACAGAAAAATACATATAAGAACATCCAAGATGTTATTTTAAAAAATGGTGCATGATGGGATAGCTGCTGACTATCAAATGGTGCACACCTCACCTGACACACCTGACACACCTCACACACTCATAACCACACCTCACCTCACACACTCATAACCACACCTCACACACTCATAACCACACCTCACACACTCATAACCACACCTCACACACCTCACACACTCATAACCACACCTCACACACTCATAACCACACCTCACACACCTCACACACTCATAACCACACCTCACACACTCATAACCACACCTCACACACTCATAACCACACCACACCTCACACATTCATAACCACACCTGACATGCAAATATTCTTTTACTTGAAGGGGATCCCAAGAGAATTGAAGCATTGTGTTGTTTCTGATTAAACTTAGTCAAACATAAACTTAAGTCAAATTTAAACTTGGTCACACATTCTTTTTTTGGAAGCATCAAGCTTCATGCAGACATTATCTTTTTGAAGAATAAATTGTAGAATAAATTTCAGTTTATTTTTATAAATCTTTCCATTTCTTGTCTTGGCCTTCTGTGAAACGTGAGCACTTGAAGGTTTTTCTGAGATGTCTTTCATGCCCTGGGGTTCCTGTCAGGCTTTCTGTCAATAGAAGAAAGATTAAATGTCCGCCGTTGTGTAATTTCAATTCCAGTCATGCTCGAACCTGCATCCTCAGGGAGCCTTGCGCACGTGTTGCTGTACTAATGTTTCATTTCACCTAAAACTCTTCTTGTGGTTTCAGAATCATTGCGTAATGTCAGTCGTAATCATTTTCTCTTTCGCACTTGCGCTGTTCCAGCTCCATGGGCGTGAGATGAGTTTGAGCATTTTCCTTGAAGAACTCATTTACAGACGATCTGAATAATCCTGAATGATTTGAATAATAACACAGCCGCTTTCTTCAGGCCAAGTTAGGTACATTAGGACATAACTTCAATGTAGAAAAAAATGTTTTATTCACAACCCAGTAAGGACTCTTCTTTGCGACAGCATCCGCATAATGTCATTAAATTACTTGGGGTGACATTGTATAAACACAAAAAATATAAATCCCTCCGTTAACTACCATGTTAACTACCAGTTTTGAATAACGCTGATTGACATCTGTACAATTCGTGGTTTTGTTCTTCATTTGACTACCTCCCTGAGGAGAACTGGCTGCACCTGATGGCATTCAGTACTTTGTGACAATCATATTGTTACTCAAAGGAAATGTTTCAAAACAAGTCAAAACCAATAATTAGTATGAGTTTATTATTAGTTTAATGATTAGTTCACCAGGAGACTTTCTGCCCCAAGTCTCAGTTCAGCCGCTGCTGCTGTGGTTGCGTGTCTTACCACTGACCCCCTCGGCGCCCTCTGCTGGCCCGGTCTGGTGCTGACCCGGACTCCTGCAGCCGTTCAGAGCCAGGTGAGACAGCGGAGCCTCGCATCTCTGTTGGTGACGCTGTCTGTACTCTGCGGGGTGGGTTCCCCCAGGGTCTGTGTACGGACTGTATCAGAGGGAAGTCCTCCACATGTTGAGCTATACTTCTGTCTCTGGGGCTGCTGTCAGAGCCTGCGCAGAATGTGTGTGTGTGGTGTTATTAAGTGAATGAGGGAGTCGTTGGGTGTGTGTGGTGGTGTTAAGTGAATGAGCGAGTTGTTGGGTGTGTGTGGTGTTAAGTGAATGAGCGAGTTGTTGGGTGTGTGTGGTGGTGTTAAGTGAATGAGCGAGTCGTTGGGTGTGTGTGGTGTTAAGTGAATGAGCGAGTTGTTGGGTGTGTGTGGTGGTGTTAAGTGAATGAGCGAGTTGTTGGGTGTGTGTGGTGTTAAGTGAATGAGCGAGTTGTTGGGTGTGTGTGGTGGTGTTAAGTGAATGAGCGAGTCGTTGGGTGTGTGTGGTGTTATTAAGTGAATGAGCGAGTTGTTGGGTGTGTGTGGTGTTATTAAGTGAATGAGCGAGTTGTTGGGTGTGTGTGGTGGTGTTAAGTGAATGAGCGAGTCGTTGGGTGTGTGTGGTGTTATTAAGTGAATGAGCGAGTCGTTGGGTGTGTGTGGTGTTATTAAGTGAATGAGCGAGTCATTGGGTGTGCGTGGTGTTAAGTGAATGAGCGAGTTGTTGGGTGTGTGTGGTGTTAAGTGAATGAGCGAGTTGTTGGGTGTGTGTGGTGTTAAGTGAATGAGCGAGTCGTTGGGTGTGTGTGGTGTTAAGTGAATGAGCGAGTCGTTGGGTGTGCGTGGTGTTAAGTGAATGAGCGAGTTGTTGGGTGTGTGTGGTGGTGTTAAGTGAATGAGCGAGTCGTTGGGTGTGCGTGGTGTTAAGTGAATGAGCGAGTCGTTGGGTGTGTGTGGTGTTAAGTGAATGAGCGAGTTGTTGGGTGTGTGTGGTGTTAAGTGAATGAGCGAGTCGTTGGGTGTGTGTGGTGTTAAGTGAATGAGCGAGTCGTTGGGTGTGTGTGGTGGTGTTAAGTGAATGAGCGAGTCGTTGGGTGTGCGTGGTGTTATTAAGTGAATGAGCGAGTTGTTGGGTGTGTGTGGTGTTAAGTGAATGAGCGAGTCGTTGGGTGTGTGTGGTGTTAAGTGAATGAACGAGTCGTTGGGTGTGTGTGGTGTTAAGTGAATGAGCGAGTCGTTGGGTGTGTGTGGTGTTAAGTGAATGAGCGAGTTGTTGGGTGTGCGTGGTGTTAAGTGAATGAGCGAGTCGTTGGGTGTGTGTGGTGTTATTAAGTGAATGAGCGAGTTGTTGGGTGTGTGTGGTGTTAAGTGAATGAGCGAGTCGTTGGGTGTGTGTGGTGTTAAGTGAATGAGCGAGTTGTTGGGTGTGTGTGGTGTTAAGTGAATGAGCGAGTCGTTGGGTGTGTGTGGTGTTAAGTGAATGAGCGAGTCGTTGGGTGTGCGTGGTGTTAAGTGAATGAGCGAGTCGTTGGGTGTGTGTGGTGTTATTAAGTGAATGAGCGAGTCGTTGGGTGTGTGTGGTGTTAAGTGAATGAGCGAGTCGTTGGGTGTGTGTGGTGTTAAGTGAATGAGCGAGTCGTTGGGTGTGTGTGGTGTTAAGTGAATGAGCGAGTCGTTGGGTGTGTGTGGTGTTAAGTGAATGAGCGAGTCGTTGGGTGTGTGTGGTGTTAAGTGAATGAGCGAGTCGTTGGGTGTGTGTGGTGTTAAGTGAATGAGCGAGTCGTTGGGTGTGTGTGGTGTTAAGTGAATGAGCGAGTTGTTGGGTGTGTGTGGTGTTATTAAGTGAATGAGCGAGTTGTTGGGTGTGTGTGGTGTTATTAAGTGAATGAGCGAGTCGTTGGGTGTGCGTGGTGTTAAGTGAATGAGCGAGTTGTTGGGTGTGCGTGGTGTTAAGTGAATGAGCGAGTCGTTGGGTGTGTGTGGTGTTAAGTGAATGAGCGAGTCGTTGGGTGTGTGTGGTGTTATTAAGTGAATGAGCGAGTTGTTGGGTGCGTGTGGTGTTAAGTGAATGAGCGAGTCGTTGGGTGTGTGTGGTGTTAAGTGAATGAGCGAGTCGTTGGGTGTGTGTGGTGTTAAGTGAATGAGCGAGTCGTTGGGTGTGTGTGGTGTTAAGTGAATGAGCGAGTCGTTGGGTGTGCGTGGTGTTAAGTGAATGAGCGAGTCGTTGGGTGTGTGTGGTGTTATTAAGTGAATGAGCGAGTCGTTGGGTGTGTGTGGTGTTAAGTGAATGAGCGAGTCGTTGGGTGTGTGTGGTGTTAAGTGAATGAGCGAGTTGTTGGGTGTGTGTGGTGTTAAGTGAATGAGCGAGTCGTTGGGTGTGTGTGGTGTTGTTAAGTGAATGAGCGAGTCGTTGGGTGTGTGTGGTGTTAAGTGAATGAGCGAGTCGTTGGGTGTGTGTGGTGGTGTTAAGTGAATGAGCGAGTCGTTGGGTGTGTGTGGTGTTAAGTGAATGAGCGAGTCGTTGGGTGTGTGTGGTGTTAAGTGAATGAGCGAGTTGTTGGGTGTGCGTGGTGTTAAGTGAATGAGCGAGTCGTTGGGTGTGCGTGGTGTTAAGTGAATGAGCGAGTCGTTGGGTGTGTGTGGTGTTGTTAAGTGAATGAGCGAGTCGTTGGGTGTGTGTGGTGTTAAGTGAATGAGCGAGTCGTTGGGTGTGCGTGGTGTTAAGTGAATGAGCGAGTCGTTGGGTGTGTGTGGTGTTAAGTGAATGAGCGAGTTGTTGGGTGTGTGTGGTGTTAAGTGAATGAGCGAGTCGTTGGGTGTGTGTGGTGTTAAGTGAATGAGCGAGTCGTTGGGTGTGTGTGGTGTTAAGTGAATGAGCGAGTCGTTGGGTGTGTGTGGTGTTAAGTGAATGAGCGAGTTGTTGGGTGTGTGTGGTGTTAAGTGAATGAGCGAGTCGTTGGGTGTGCGTGGTGTTAAGTGAATGAGCGAGTTGTTGGGTGTGCGTGGTGTTAAGTGAATGAGCGAGTCGTTGGGTGTGCGTGGTGTTAAGTGAATGAGCGAGTCGTTGGGTGTGTGTGGTGTTATTAAGTGAATGAGCGAGTTGTTGGGTGTGTTTGGTGTTAAGTGAATGAGCGAGTCGTTGGGTGTGCGTGGTGTTAAGTGAATGAGCGAGTCGTTGGGTGTGTGTGGTGTTATTAAGTGAATGAGCGAGTTGTTGGGTGTGTTTGGTGTTAAGTGAATGAGCGAGTCGTTGGGTGTGTGTGGTGTTAAGTGAATGAGCGAGTTGTTGGGTGTGTGTGGTGTTAAGTGAATGAGCGAGTCGTTGGGTGTGTGTGGTGTTAAGTGAATGAGCGAGTCGTTGGGTGTGCGTGGTGTTAAGTGAATGAGCGAGTCGTTGGGTGTGTGTGGTGTTATTAAGTGAATGAGCGAGTCGTTGGGTGTGTGTGGTGTTAAGTGAATGAGCGAGTCGTTGGGTGTGTGTGGTGTTATTAAGTGAATGAGCGAGTCGTTGGGTGTGTGTGGTGTTATTAAGTGAATGAGCGAGTCGCTGGGTGTGCGTGGTGTTAAGTGAATGAGCGAGTTGTTGGGTGTGCGTGGTGTTAAGTGAATGAGCGAGTTGTTGGGTGTGTGTGGTGTTAAGTGAATGAGCGAGTCGTTGGGTGTGCGTGGTGTTAAGTGAATGAGCGAGTTGTTGGGTGTGCGTGGTGTTAAGTGAATGAGCGAGTCGTTGGGTGTGTGTGGTGTTAAGTGAATGAGCGAGTTGTTGGGTGTGCGTGGTGTTAAGTGAATGAGCGAGTTGTTGGGTGTGCGTGGTGTTAAGTGAATGAGCGAGTTGTTGGGTGTGCGTGGTGTTAAGTGAATGAGCGAGTTGTTGGGTGTGCGTGGTGTTAAGTGAATGAGCGAGTCGTTGGGTGTGTGTGGTGTTAAGTGAATGAGCGAGTCGTTGGGTGTGTGTGGTGTTAAGTGAATGAGCGAGTCGTTGGGTGTGCGTGGTGTTAAGTGAATGAGCGAGTTGTTGGGTGTGTGTGGTGGTGTTAAGTGAATGAGCGAGTCGTTGGGTGTGCGTGGTGTTAAGTGAATGAGCGAGTCGTTGGGTGTGTGTGGTGTTAAGTGAATGAGCGAGTTGTTGGGTGTGTGTGGTGTTAAGTGAATGAGCGAGTCGTTGGGTGTGTGTGGTGTTAAGTGAATGAGCGAGTCGTTGGGTGTTTGTGGTGTTAAGTGATTGAGCGAGTTGTTGGGTGTGCGTGGTGTTATTAAGTGAATGAGCGAGTTTTTGGGTGTGTGTGGTGTTAAGTGAATGAGCGAGTCGTTGGGTGTGTGTGGTGTTATTAAGTGAATGAGCGAGTCGTTGGGTGTGTGTGGTGGTGTTAAGTGAATGAGCGAGTCGTTGGGTGTGTGTGGTGTTAAGTGAATGAGCGAGTCGTTGGGTGTGTGTGGTGTTATTAAGTGAATGAGCGAGTCGTTGGGTGTGTGTGGTGGTGTTAAGTGAATGAGCGAGTCGTTGGGTGTGTGTGGTGTTAAGTGAATGAGCGAGTCGTTGGGTGTGTTTGGTGTTAAGTGAATGAGCGAGTCGTTGGGTGTGTGTGGTGTTAAGTGAATGAGCGAGTCGTTGGGTGTGTGTGGTGTTAAGTGAATGAGCGAGTCGTTGGGTGTGTGTGGTGTTAAGTGAATGAGCGAGTCGTTGGGTGTGTGTGGTGTTAAGTGAATGAGCGAGTCGTTGGGTGTGTGTGGTGTTAAGTGAATGAGCGAGTTGTTGGGTGTGTGTGGTGTTATTAAGTGAATGAGCGAGTTGTTGGGTGTGTGTGGTGTTATTAAGTGAATGAGCGAGTCGTTGGGTGTGCGTGGTGTTAAGTGAATGAGCGAGTTGTTGGGTGTGCGTGGTGTTAAGTGAATGAGCGAGTCGTTGGGTGTGTGTGGTGTTAAGTGAATGAGCGAGTCGTTGGGTGTGTGTGGTGTTATTAAGTGAATGAGCGAGTTGTTGGGTGCGTGTGGTGTTAAGTGAATGAGCGAGTCGTTGGGTGTGTGTGGTGCTAAGTGAATGAGCCAGTTGTTGGGTGTGTGTGGTGTTAAGTGAATGAGCGAGTCGTTGGGTGTGTGTGGTGTTAAGTGAATGAGCGAGTCGTTGGGTGTGCGTGGTGTTAAGTGAATGAGCGAGTCGTTGGGTGTGTGTGGTGTTATTAAGTGAATGAGCGAGTCGTTGGGTGTGTGTGGTGTTAAGTGAATGAGCGAGTCGTTGGGTGTGTGTGGTGTTAAGTGAATGAGCGAGTTGTTGGGTGTGCGTGGTGTTAAGTGAATGAGCGAGTCGTTGGGTGTGTGTGGTGTTAAGTGAATGAGCGAGTTGTTGGGTGTGCGTGGTGTTAAGTGAATGAGCGAGTCGTTGGGTGTGTGTGGTGTTAAGTGAATGAGCGAGTCGTTGGGTGTGTGTGGTGTTAAGTGAATGAGCGAGTCGTTGGGTGTGCGTGGTGTTAAGTGAATGAGCGAGTTGTTGGGTGTGTGTGGTGGTGTTAAGTGAATGAGCGAGTCGTTGGGTGTGCGTGGTGTTAAGTGAATGAGCGAGTCGTTGGGTGTGTGTGGTGTTAAGTGAATGAGCGAGTTGTTGGGTGTGTGTGGTGTTAAGTGAATGAGCGAGTCGTTGGGTGTGTGTGGTGTTAAGTGAATGAGCGAGTCGTTGGGTGTTTGTGGTGTTAAGTGATTGAGCGAGTTGTTGGGTGTGCGTGGTGTTATTAAGTGAATGAGCGAGTTGTTGGGTGTGTGTGGTGTTAAGTGAATGAGCGAGTCGTTGGGTGTGTGTGGTGTTATTAAGTGAATGAGCGAGTCGTTGGGTGTGTGTGGTGGTGTTAAGTGAATGAGCGAGTCGTTGGGTGTGTGTGGTGTTAAGTGAATGAGCGAGTCGTTGGGTGTGTGTGGTGTTATTAAGTGAATGAGCGAGTCGTTGGGTGTGTGTGGTGGTGTTAAGTGAATGAGCGAGTCGTTGGGTGTGTGTGGTGTTAAGTGAATGAGCGAGTCGTTGGGTGTGTTTGGTGTTAAGTGAATGAGCGAGTCGTTGGGTGTGTGTGGTGTTAAGTGAATGAGCGAGTCGTTGGGTGTGTGTGGTGTTAAGTGAATGAGCGAGTCGTTGGGTGTGTGTGGTGTTAAGTGAATGAGCGAGTCGTTGGGTGTGTGTGGTGTTAAGTGAATGAGCGAGTTGTTGGGTGTGTGTGGTGTTATTAAGTGAATGAGCGAGTCGTTGGGTGTGCGTGGTGTTAAGTGAATGAGCGAGTTGTTGGGTGTGCGTGGTGTTAAGTGAATGAGCGAGTCGTTGGGTGTGTGTGGTGTTAAGTGAATGAGCGAGTCGTTGGGTGTGTGTGGTGTTATTAAGTGAATGAGCGAGTTGTTGGGTGCGTGTGGTGTTAAGTGAATGAGCGAGTCGTTGGGTGTGTGTGGTGTTAAGTGAATGAGCCAGTTGTTGGGTGTGTGTGGTGTTAAGTGAATGAGTGAGTCGTTGGGTGTGTGTGGTGTTAAGTGAATGAGCGAGTCGTTGGGTGTGCGTGGTGTTAAGTGAATGAGCGAGTCGTTGGGTGTGTGTGGTGTTATTAAGTGAATGAGCGAGTCGTTGGGTGTGTGTGGTGTTAAGTGAATGAGCGAGTCGTTGGGTGTGTGTGGTGTTAAGTGAATGAGCGAGTTGTTGGGTGTGTGTGGTGTTAAGTGAATGAGCGAGTCGTTGGGTGTGTGTGGTGTTGTTAAGTGAATGAGCGAGTCGTTGGGTGTGTGTGGTGTTAAGTGAATGAGCGAGTCGTTGGGTGTGTGTGGTGGTGTTAAGTGAATGAGCGAGTCGTTGGGTGTGTGTGGTGTTAAGTGAATGAGCGAGTTGTTGGGTGTGCGTGGTGTTCAGTGAATGAGCGAGTCGTTGGGTGTGCGTGGTGTTAAGTGAATGAGCGAGTCGTTGGGTGTGTGTGGTGTTGTTAAGTGAATGAGCGAGTCGTTGGGTGTGTGTGGTGTTAAGTGAATGAGCGAGTCGTTGGGTGTGTGTGGTGTTAAGTGAATGAGCGAGTCGTTGGGTGTGCGTGGTGTTAAGTGAATGAGCGAGTCGTTGGGTGTGTGTGGTGTTAAGTGAATGAGCGAGTTGTTGGGTGTGTGTGGTGTTAAGTGAATGAGCGAGTCGTTGGGTGTGTGTGGTGTTAAGTGAATGAGCGAGTCGTTGGGTGTGTGTGGTGTTAAGTGAATGAGCGAGTTGTTGGGTGTGTGTGGTGTTAAGTGAATGAGCGAGTTGTTGGGTGTGTGTGGTGTTAAGTGAATGAGCGAGTCGTTGGGTGTGCGTGGTGTTAAGTGAATGAGCGAGTTGTTGGGTGTGCGTGGTGTTAAGTGAATGAGCGAGTCGTTGGGTGTGCGTGGTGTTAAGTGAATGAGCGAGTCGTTGGGTGTGTGTGGTGTTATTAAGTGAATGAGCGAGTTGTTGGGTGTGTTTGGTGTTAAGTGAATGAGCGAGTCGTTGGGTGTGCGTGGTGTTAAGTGAATGAGCGAGTCGTTGGGTGTGTGTGGTGTTATTAAGTGAATGAGCGAGTTGTTGGGTGTGTTTGGTGTTAAGTGAATGAGCGAGTTGTTGGGTGTGTGTGGTGTTATTAAGTGAATGAGCGAGTTGTTGGGTGTGTGTGGTGTTATTAAGTGAATGAGCGAGTTGTTGGGTGTGTTTGGTGTTAAGTGAATGAGCGAGTCGTTGACGATGTTGCATGTTTTTCATGTTATTCCCTTCCATCAGCTCGCAGGCTGCAGGGGCTGAAGAGGAGGTGAGCGGTCCTCTGGGTGTCACAGAAACGCCAGTGAGCCTCTCGGAGTCAGCGGGAGTGACCCCACACGGGGAGCAGGGTGACCCCACACGGGCAGCGGGGGTGACCCTACACGGGGAGCGGGTGACCCCACACGGGGAGCAGGGTGACCCCACAGGGGCAGCAGGGTGACCCCACAGGGGCAGCAGGGTGACCCCACACGGGGAGCAGGGTGACCCCACACGGGGAGCAGGGTGACCCCACACGGGCAGCAGGGTGACCCCACACGGGCAGCAGGTGATCCGTGTCAGAGTCACAGTTACAGGAGCCCTGCCTACAAGAACATATGCGGCTTTATGTCCAAACAGGGAAATACATTTAAAATGTATTTGATTCAGATTGATATGAAATCATGTGATATAAAATAGGGGCGGCCTGTAGCGTAGTGGTTAAGGTGAATGACTGGGAACTGCAAGGTCAGTGGTTCTAATCCCAGTGTAGCCACAATCAGATCTGCACAGCCGTTGGGCCCTTGAGCAAGGCCCTTAACCCTGCATTGCTCCAGGGGAGCATTGTCTCCTGCTTAGTCTAATCAACTGTACGTCGCTCTGGATAAGAGCATCTGCCAAATGCCAATGATGTAATGTAATTTAATGTAATGGCATGGTAAGCTAAACCCATCAAGAAATAAACAAATAGAAATGTTTTGAAAGAAATGTGTGATGAAAAACAAATTATATAAGACTATGTTCTTATGTCTACAATGAGTCAGATGACAGAACATGTAAGAGCAACTGTGAAATAAATACATTTATGTTAATAATGTTTATCATAAATATAAATATTAATGTTTTTTAAGAAAAATATATCAGTTAAATAGTTTTAAGCATGTAATTTTTATTCAGATTCATGGGAATCCAGTTCAGATAATACCATTATGAAATAAATAAATAGAAATTTTTAAATAGAATTGTATGATGAAAAATGTCTATCAAAATAAATAAGACTATAGACTTATGTCCAGATTCTGTTTTTTGTGTGTGTTTTTTTGTTTTTGTTTTAAAATGTAATTTATTGAGTCAGATGCTAGAAAATCCTGTTTATGCAACAGCAATGAAATAAATCAATAGAAATGTTTTTAAAGAAATGTATGATGAAAAAGATTTTTGTGAAAAAAGAAACAAAATAGATAAGACTATAAACATTTATTGAGTCAGATGCTAGAAAATCCTGTTTATGTAATAGGAACTGTGAAATAAATCAATGAAATGCCTTTGAAGAGAAATCTGTCACAATTAAATACAGCAAAATAAAGCAGACTATAGTCTGTTGTCTATAATTCTTTTTAAAAAACATGTCATTTTTGATTCAGATTACTAAGAAATCATGTTCAGCTAACACCATCATGAAATTGATGAATAAATGTATGATGAAATTTTTTTTGTGGAACCCCCCCCCCCCCCCCCCCAACTAAATAGATACATAGATATTAAATAGATAATGAAAACTAATGCATTTTTTTTAAATTATGATGAAAAATGTTTTTCAGTGGAAAATGAAAAAATACATAAGAAAATAGTCTTATGTCTAAAACTTGAAAAATGGTCCAAATTTTTTTTACATTCATTTTCTGACTGAAATAGATAGTAAATCGTGTTTATAACACACCCATTTTGAAATAAATGAAAACTAATGCATTTTAAAACATTTATAATGAAAAATTTATAGTGAAAAAATACATAACACTATATAGTCTTTTGTCCAGAATGTGAACAAATGCTAAAATGTTAAAAATGTAATTTATTGAGTCAGACTAAAGAAAATCCTGTTTATGTAACAGCAGTGAAATAAATCAATATACATTTTTTTAAAGAAATGTATGATGAAAAAGATTTTTGTGAAAAAAGAAACAAAATAGATAAGACTATAGTCTTATGTCCAGAATGTGAAAAAAAAAGAAAGATTTTTTTTATCAGATGTTAGAAAATCCTCTTTATGCAATAGGAACTGAGAAATTAATCAATAGAATTATTTACAAGAGAAATCTGTCAGTTAAAATACCAAAAGAATCTAGCAGACTATAGTCTTTTGTCCAAAAACTGAAAAAGAATTCAGAAATTTTAATTATGTAACATTTGATTCAGATTGATACGTAATTATGTTCAAGTAAATTCTCATGTAATAAACAGATACAAATGTTTTTAAAGAATTATATGATGAACTAAAAATCTGTGGAAAAACAACAAAATAGATAAGTCCAGAATATGAAAAAATGCAAAAATTTCAATTAATTAATTAATTGAGTCAGCTAACACCCATCCTGCAATGAATACATGTTTTTAAAGAAATGTGTTGATGAAAAAACATTTCTGTGGAAAAACAACAAAATAGAAAAGACTATAGTCTTTTGTCAAAAAAAATATATATATTTTTAAATTACATTTATTGAGTCAGATTACAAAAAATCCTGTTCATGTAAGAGCAACTGTGAAATAAATCAATTTAATGCCTTTGAAGAAAAGTTTGTCACAGTTAAATACAGCAAAAGACTATAGTCTTTTGTCTAAAACAATTTTTTTTTTTTTATGTCATTTTTTATTCAGATCCATGAAAATAATCAATATTTTTAAAGAAATGTATGATGAAACATGTTTTTCAATGGAAAAACAACCAAATAGATGACTACTGTTTTATGTCCAGAATGTGAAAAAATGCAAACATTTGAAAAATTGTATTTATTGAGTCAGATGATCAGTCAGAAAATCATGTTTATGTAACAGCAGCGAAATGCACCAATATATATTTTCAAAGAAATGTATTATTAAAATTGTAATACTCCACTATTCATTTTGATAGAAGATCAGGTTTATGTAACAACCATTCTGAAATATATACAGTAGAAAAGTTTCAAAGAAATGTCTGATGAAAACATAGATAAGACTATTTAGTCAGAAACAGTGAATTTTTTTATTCAGGTGATTATGAAATCATGTTTACATAGCAACCACAGGGACATAAACAAATGTAACTGTTTGGTGGAATAAACAGAAATCTGTGAAGGTTAAATACAGCAAATAAAACAGTCTGTGGTCTTATCTCCAAAAATATAATAATTTTAAATACATAATTTTTGATTGACATTGATAGGACATCATGATCAGCCAACACAAATCATGAAATAAATACATTTTTAAAAATAAATGTATGATGAAAATATTTTTAGAAATGTAGTTTAGTTTAGAAATTTTAGTCATGTCCAGAATGTGAAAAAAAATGCTCACACTTCTAGAATATGATTTTTAAATCATGTTCAGCTAATACCCATTATGGAGTGCATGATGGAAAATGAACAACTTCCTGATCAAAATATGTTAAATTGTTTTTCTGATAGATAGCAAAATGTTAAACATTTTTTGTTAAAAAAAAGCAAAAGGAAATAGAAATGTTTTTGAAGAAATGTATTTTCAAAAATGTGTTTCACTGGAAAGCAACTAAATAAAGCAGACTTTAATCTAATGTAATATCTAAAATGTTTTCATTTTTAAATGTCATTTTTTTATTCAGATGGATAGGAAAGCATCAATGACGTTGAACTAAATTAATCAAAATGTGTTTAAAGAAACAGCAGAATACCTCTACACTGTATATAACCTTTAGTCCAAAAAGAGAAAAAACGTTTTTTTAATTGAAATATTTTTTTTGTTTCAAAGGGATATACAATCAGGTTTATGTAACAACCATGGTGAAAGAAAGATATTCAAAAGTTTCAAAGAAATGTAAGATGAAATATAAGTTTTAGCACCCTACGAGATTTTGTTCACATTCATAAGAAATAATAAGATTTCTTGAACAACCAGGGTTAAATAAAAGAACAAATGTTTTCCAAGACATTTATTGTACACATTTTACAGTATTGTAGAGTCCAATAAAGTGAAATACAATATATATTAATGTCCAAACTATGAAAATGTTTTAATATTTTCACTGAGATGGACAGGAAAACATTTTTTTTTGGAAGAAATTCATAATGAAAAATGTGTTTCAATTCAAGTACATAGGACATTTTTTATTTAGTTGGGTAGCAATCATGTTTAGGCCACAGCCATAGTAAAAAAAAAACTAAAACTAAATATTGTATATATGTTTCACTGAAAGAATACTTTTTCACAGAATACAATACAATTATTTGCATATATCTGTCTTATGTGGATAAAATAGTATTAAAATTTGAATGCAACAAAAATTCTTATAGAAAATAATTTAATATGAACCTGGAGATCATGTGGATATAGTTTTACATTTTAGAATATATTTAATACATTTAGGAGACTGACAAGCCACATTCTCATTGAGTCTGGTTTATCTGTTTATCTCTGCAGCGAGTGGTGAGAGATTTCTGCCCTTCAGTTTCCAGAGAATTAACCCCGATCCTGCTGTTAAATGTATGCAGAAGCTGTACAGACATACACAGAGAGTAAACTCGTAAACTGCCAGGGCTTCCTGGGGCAGTTTTGTGCGGTATTGAGACCATTCCCAGCACCAAACCAAAACAATAAAACCAAAACAAAACACAGACTGTCCTGATTGCAAATGGATTGGCAGAATCTCTGAAGCATTTTACTGCTGCATCAAACCCCAAAGGAGTGCGCATATAAACTCCACAGGGCTTTGTGGTGCTTTGTGGTGCTGGAGAGTCCCTGGGAGAACAGGGCACAACAATACCTGAGTTTAAATCATCCGCCAACAGCTGGCCAATATCGGACATTGGAAAAATAGGATGGACACTGCGTTTCTGAATATGGTTCGAATTAGGAAGTATTTATAGCTCATTAATAGCATAATTGTCTTATGTAAAGATCCCATACATGAACAATACATGTATATAAATAAACTAGGACAAGCCATGCAGTTTTCATGATATCTCTGCTGGTCTGTAGTGGAAATCCCAGCATGGCTCTTAGCTGGTCCAGCTGGTGAAGATGGGTTGGAGGAGGTCACCAGGGTGTGTGAGATGGTCACCATGCTGGCCCCCAGGGTGTGTGAGATGGTCACCATGCTGGTCCCCAGGGTGTGTGAGATGGTCACCATGGTGGTCCCCAGGGTGTGTGAGATGGTCACCATGCTGGTCCCCAGGGTGTGTGAGATGGTCACCATGCTGGCCCCCAGGGTGTGTGAGATGGTCACCATGGTGGTCCCCAGGGTGTGTGAGATGGTCACCATGCTGGCCCCCAGGGTGTGTGAGATGGTCACCATGCTGGCCCCCAGGGTGTGTGAGATGGTCACCATGCTGGTCCCCAGGGTGTGTGAGATGGTCACCATGCTGGCCCCCAGGGTGTGTGAGATGGTCACCATGGTGGTCCCCAGGGTGTGTGAGATGGTCACCATGCTGGCCCCCAGGGTGTGTGAGATGGTCACCATGCTGGTCCCCAGGGTGTGTGAGATGGTCACCATGCTGGTCCCCAGGGTGTGTGAGATGGTCACCATGGTGGTCCCCAGGGTGTGTGAGATGGTCACCATGCTGGTCCCCAGGGTGTGTGAGATGGTCACCATGCTGGTCCCCAGGGTGTGTGAGATGGTCACCATGCTGGTCCCCAGGGTGTGTGAGATGGTCACCATGCTGGCAGACCACACCCAGCTGAGGGGCCAGCTTGGGGTCTTAAAACTAAAAACAGACTCTAAAATTACACCAAGGGTTTTTACCTCTGATTTAGTCTGGCGAGCCAGGTGTCCTATTTAAGTGCGATTAAGTATCTCTGTCCTTTCCCCATTTAGTTAGATAAAAAGGGCACAATTGTCACAGTGATTGATGGAAGTAAAACAGTTGGTGAAAATATACACTGATATAAATACGAATACTGTCGCACACAGAACTCTTTTCCACTTTCACACACGCCCGTGTCCCAGAATGCATCTGGTGGATCCGTGATGCTCGCCCCCCCCCCCCCCCCCCCCCCCGTTGCCTGGTTTCCATCGTTTCGGGGTCTATAGGGGGGCAGACCTCCGTGGGCGTGGGGCCAGGGGGAGGTACATGCTTTGTGGGCTGCGCTCATTCCAGCGCCCTGCGTCACCAGCGCACAAAGCCCGGGAGGTCAGGAGCGCGAGATCGATAATTCACCGCCTTTTCTCAGCCCTGTCCGCCACTCGCCCGACTCCTGGCGTTCCCACCGAACCGGAGCGCTGTGTGGAGCGCTGTGCGGAGCGCCGTGTGTGTGTCGGAGACGCCCAGAGCTCTGGAGCGCTGGGTCAGGCCTGCGGAGAACAGGGCCGCCCTTTATCCCGCCGTACAATACACACAAAGGCCCCGGCCCTACAGGCTGTAAGTTACCGCACCATCGCTGTGGAGCCGAGCTGAACGCCGGCCAACGCAGAACAAAGACCCTGGCCTCGCTCCGAGAAACTTAAAGGTTAACAGGTTGAGGGAGGTGGGAATAAACTAAAAACACAAATTAATTTAAGGCCCAGTGTGTTTCTGCCAGGCAGGCCGGAGCGATGTTGTTCCCACAGAATCTGCACGTTGGGTCTGAAAGGCCAGGCTCCAAGGCCCCAGCGATCTGACGCCTCCCTGAGCAGATATTTCTCCTGGGGGGGTGACCAAACATGGACAAATAAAGAGTGGAGTGTATTCTGTACCTGGAGTTGAGTGTATTCTGTACCAGGAGTTCAGTGTATTCTGTACCTGGAGTTGAGTGTATTCTGTACCAGGAGTTCAGTGTATTCTGTACCTGGAGTTGAGTGTATTCTGTACCAGGAGTTCAGTGTATTCTGTACCTGGAGTTGAGTGTATTCTGGACCAGGAGTTGAGTGTATTCTGTACCAGGAGTTGAGTGTATTCTGTACCTGGAGTTGAGTGTATTCTGGACCAGGAGTTGAGTGTATTCTGTACCAGGAGTTCAGTGTATTCTGTACCAGGAGTTGAGTGTATTCTGTACCTGGAGTTGAGTGTATTCTGGACCAGGAGTTGAGTGTATTCTGTACCTGGAGTTGAGTGTATTCTGTACCAGGAGTTGAGTGTATTCTGTACCAGGAGTTGAGTGTATTCTGTACCAGGAGTTGAGTGTATTCTGTACCAGGAGTTGAGTGTATTCTGTACCAGGAGTTGAGTGTATTCTGTGCCAGGTGTTGAGTAATGTGTACCATAGTTTTAACTTCTGGAGGGGGTTAGACCCAGGTCTGATTGGACCAATCATTCCGTTTTATTAACTATTGTCTTTGTAATTTGTATGTTTTTGTGTGCATGTACAGTACATTGTGTTGCAGTTCTGTGTGCTTGCTTGCTTAAAAGCGAGCAGTATTTAACACTTATGGCCCAGATTTCAGTCAACACAAACTTCTAACAGGTTTCCACTTCTGAAATCAGACATATTAATTACAAAGCTGATTTTGCACATACTGTTTACAGGACGCAATGTCGATAGTCAACAGCAACTTACTGCAGAGGACTTGTCCTCAGCCACTCTCCGCAGTGGAAACGCAACACTAAAACAACCCTGGATCCCGCGAACAGCCATGTGGCGTTACACAGGGCGTTTCGGGCAACATGGCTGCTCCGTGCTGTAATTAGCTCTTGCTGTAATCGAGCTGTGATTTCCACACTTACGAGGATATCATACTCCTGTACGGGAGTACGAAGGATTACCCAGAAATGTATTTTAGTTCTGTTGACCTGAGTTAGTGGAGTTGACTTGCCAAGGAAAAGCAAACCCTTCAAATCCTCATACATCAGAAAGCCTACCCGACCGTGCGTAATTAAATTAAAACCTATCTACACTCAGTGAGCACTTCATGAGGTAAACCCAGCTTGTTAACGCAAATATTTAATCAGCCAATCACGTGGCCGCAACTAAATGCATAAAAGACCAAACATCAGAATGTGGAAGGATTGTCGGTGCCAGACGGGGCAGTACGAGTATCTCAGAAACTGCTGGTATTTTCCTGCAGACAGAGGGGAAGGGCCAGACTGGTCAAAGCTGACAGGAAGGTGACAGTAACGCAAATAACCATGACATAACATTACTGACGCTCTTATCCAGAGCGACGTACAGTTGATTAGACTAAGCAGGAGACTATCCTCCCCTGGAGCAATGCAGGGATAAGGGCCTTGCTCAAGGGCCCAACGGATCTTATTGTGGCTACAGCGGGATTAGAGCTACCGACCCTACATGTCCCAGTCATGTACCTTAACCACTACGCTACAGGCCGCCCTAACCACACATTACAACAGTGGTATGCAGAAGAGCATCTCTGAACACAACACGCAGCAAACCTCTGAACACACACAGACACTAACCTTACACAAACACACACACACACACTCATATACACAGTCATGCACACACAGAAACTAACCTTACATAAACACACACACACACACACACACACACACTCATATACACATTCATGCACACAGAAACTAACCTTACACAAGCACACACACACACACACTCATATAGACAAACATGCACACACAGACACTAACCTTACATAAACACACACACACACTCATATACACATTAATGCACACACGTACTAACCTTACACAAACACACACACACACACACACACACACACACACACACACTCACTCACTCATATACACATTAATGCACACACGCACTAACCTTACACAAACACACACACACACACACACACACACACACACACACACACACACACACACACACACACTCACTCACTCACTCACTCACTCACTCACTCACTCATATACACATTAATGCACACACTAGCCTTACACATGGAGCGACATGGCTCTGGCAGTAAGAGCAGTCGTCTGGCAGTCGGAGGGTTGCCGGTTCGATCCCCCGCCCGGGCTGTGTTGAAGTGTCCCTGAGCAAGACACCTAACCCCCAAATGCTCCTGACAAGCTGGTTGGTGCCTTGCATGGCAGCCAATCGCCATTGGTGTGTGTGAGTGTGTGTATGAATGGGTGAATGAGAAGCATCAATTGTACAGCACTTTGGATAAAGGCGCTATATAAATGCCAACTATTTTACACAAACACACACTCATACACACACTCACTCGCTCATATACACATTAACGCACACACGCACTAACCTTACACAAACACACAGTTCAAACACGTTCTCTGCTTTAGACACACACACAAGGGGTGTTTACAATTATGACGTGCAATGTCTGCCAGCATGCGTGCATAAACGTGCCTCAAATTAATAAATAAAAAGATAAAATATTAGTCAAGTTTTATCATGATCACACAGTGCTAAGCAATGCCTGCAGACCCGGCCTGGGAATTCTGACCCGATCCATACCGTAGAGTTCTCGCCCTCGGTCTTACAGAGCTCATGGGCAGCTGCTTCCAAAAGGAAAGGCTCCCCCCTACTGGCCAACCAACAGCTCTTCCAGAAAGTGGCTTTTTCAAGGTCCTGCACGGTTTCTGTATCACTTCTGCGAGGCCCACATGCATCAGCGTTCTTCCTGGTTTTAGCATCTAAAACGCCCACAAAACGTTTGCAAAGAACAGCGACGTAGGCTTCTGTGCTAACATTCGTCAACGCATATGATAATTGCGTTATGTCACATGGGAAAGAATTTCAGTTAGACCCTGAAATGTGCATACTTTTACCAAAATTGCAATTGTTTTGCTTGGAGTACCTGTGTTAGCTGTGTGTTAGCTGTGTGTGTTAGCTGAGTGTTAGCTGTGTGTTAGCTGAGTGTTAGCTGAGTGTTAGCTGTGTGTGTGTGTTAGCTGAGTGTTAGCTGAGTGTGTGTTAGCTGTGTGTTAGCTGTGTGTGTTAGCTGAGTGTTAGCTGAGTGTTAGCTGTGTGTGTGTGTTAGCTGAGTGTTAGCTGAGTGTTAGCTGTGTGTGTGTTAGCTGAGTGTTAGCTGAGTGTGTGTTAGCTGTGTGTTAGCTGAGTGTGTGTTAGCTGTGTGTTAGCTGAGTGTTAGCTGTGTGTGTGTTAGCTGAGTGTTAGCTGAGTGTGTGTTAGCTGTGTGTTAGCTGAGTGTTAGCTGTGTGTGTGTTAGCTGAGTGTTAGCTGAGTGTGTGTTAGCTGTGTGTTAGCTGTTTCAATATGAAACAGAGATTGAAAGCTCCAGGATATGAAAAGCTCAATAACAATGGGCCTTTAATCATATAATTATGTAAGACTGCTAACTTCTGACACACTCAATCTTCTGGTTGTATATACCACATAACTCAGCATGTACACAAACACACACACACACACACACACACACACTGATGTGCTCGCTGGTGTCCATGTGTAAATATGTCTGTGAAGAGACACGGTACTAAAGGCACACACAAACACACACACACAGATGTACTGGCATGTCCGTGTGTAAGTACATGTTACACATTTTATTTGTCAAAAAGCACATAGGACATAAAGATCCACTAACAGATATGAAAAAACATAAATTCATAAGAAAAGAAAGAGCTCCTACATGTAGTTTCCATGGACACATTCTGCTCATGGCTACACACCGCCATCTCAAGTGTTCTGGCCCAGAGCCCGCTACGGAGGGCTGCAGGGGACAAAAAGCATGGGAAAACACTCATACAGTGCGACCAATCAGCAATCAGCAATCCCAGGGCCTTCAATACACCTGGCTGATGCACAATATTACTACAGGGAAATACACTGTATATATGTTTAACTTAATGATTACCTACATGTGAAAACTCAGGATGATTATATAGGGATATATATACTCAGTGATCACTTTATTAGGTAGACCTGTACACCAGCTTGTAAATGAAAATATTGAAACATTCAACCATGTGGCAGCAACTAAATGCATGAAAGCAGGCAGACGTAGTCAAGAGGTTCAGTTGGTTTTCAGACCAAATGTCGGGGAAGAAATGTGATCTAAGTGACAGAGGAATGAATGTTGGTGCCAGACATGGTAGTTTGAGTATCTCAGAAACTGCTGATCAGCTGGGATTTTCACACACACTCTCTAGAGTTTGTAGAAAATGGTGGGAAAAACAAAAAACATCCAGCAAGCAGAAGTTCTGTGGACAGAAAGTGTGTCGTTAAAGACCAAACATCAGAATGTGGAAGGATTGTCGGTGCCAGACGGGGCAGTACGAGTATCTCAGAAACTGCTGGTATTTTCCTGCAGACAGAGGGGAAGGGCCAGACTGGTCGAAGCTGACAGGAAGATGATAGTAACGCAAATAACCACACATTACAACAGTGGTATGCAGAAGAGCATCTCTGAACACACAACGTGTCAAACCTCTAAGTGGATAGGCCACAGCAGCAGAATACTGAATAAGTCTAAAAAATAATAAATACCTAATAAAGTGCTCACTGAGGGTGTGTGTTAGCTCAAGGCTCTCCCCACCCCCCTCTCTCCCTCTCTCTATGCGTTAGTAAATAAAAGTGTTAGCAGCCCCCCTCCCCAGCACTCCAGCCCCCCTCAGCACTCCAGGCCGATGAGCAGCAGCAGGTCCTCCAGGGCGAGCAGGCGTTGCTGTGCCTCCTCGATGGCGCTGTAGGTCTGCACGTTGCTGCTGATGTGGAAGCGGATGTCGTCCACCAGCGGGATGGAGTCTGTCTCCTGCCTGTCGGCCACGGCCGCCGCGTCCTCCTGCACCAGCTGCGCAAACTCCGGGTCCTCCACCAGCTGCAGGAGCACAGGGTCACTAACACAGCCAACACAGCCAACACAGAGCCAACACAGCTAACACAGGGTCCTCCACCAGCTGCAGGAGCACAGGGTCACTAACACAGCCAACACAGCCAACACAGCTAACACAGAGCCAACACAGCTAACACAGCTAACACAGAGCCAACACAGCTAACACAGAGCCAACAATGCCAATAATGTAACACAGCTAACACAGGGTCCTCCACCAGCTGCAGGAGCACAGGGTCACTAACACAGCCAACACAGAGCCAACACAGCTAACACAGGTAACACACAGCCAACACAGCTAACACAGCTAACACACAGCCAACACAGCTAACACAGGGTCCTCCACCAGCTGCAGGAGCACAGGGTCACTAACACAGCCAAACACAGCCAACACAGCTAACCCACAGCCAACACAGCTAACACACGCCTAACACAGGTACCACACAGCTAACACTCAGCCAACACAGGCACCGCACAGCTAACACACACTTAGCACAGCTAA
>NC_083769.1:50803676-50811176 GCF_963514075.1 Conger conger | reverse complement strand
TGCTCATCATACACTAAACATACACAATGATCCGCAGGCAGTACGCCTATAAACAGTACATAGTATTTTGAGGGCACAGTAGTTAAAGAGGACGATTCAGCTAAGGGATGCATGCACAGCACACACACACACACACACACACACACACACACACACATACACAGTGCTAACACCCTGTTGGATTTCTGCTCCAGCAGAACAGAGTTATCCAGGGACCAGCCAGCAGGTGGCACTGCTGTGCCAGCTCACCGAACGTGAGGGCCTGCTTGGTCTTGGTCTCCAGCGCGTCGATGAGCTCGTGGATCTTGCACTGCTTGGCCAGCCGCTTGCAGTCCTCCACGTAGCTCACCTCAATGTCACACCTGCCTGTGGAGCAGCCAATCAGCAGCCAATCAGCGGGCCCACCACACACGGGAACATAACCACAGGTGAGCCAGGTAAATCACCCCCACTCCCCAGGAACATGCCCCCAGGATTTTAAGACATGCACTGGACCTGAACTCAGTATGAGTACTGCAGGTAAACTCACCTGTGTACAGGTACTGCAGGTAAACTCACCCGTGTACAAGTACTGCAGGTAAACTCACCTGTGTACAGGTACTGCAGGATGACACCGAATGCAGCAGGGTTGACCTGGAGGACACAGAGAAGGTCAGGGTTCAGGTTAAATCTCTGGATAAAACAGTCACACACATAACTGCCCAAAACATCTACCTAAAACAGTCACACTTATAATGCCCAAAACTACTGAAACATCTACCTAAAACAGTCACACTTATAATGCCCCAAACGTTTAAGATATGGCACCATTAGTGCACTCATAGTTTCCCACTCGCAGGCACACATTACATTACAGGCATTTGGCAGACGCTCTTATCCAGAGCGACGTACAACAAAGTGCATACCCATAACCAGGGATAAGTTCGCTGAAAGACCCTAGAGGTAAGTACAATTTCAACTGCTACCTGTACAACAAAGATAAGGACAAGGGGCGTTTTTTTTTTTTTTTTTTTTTTTTTTTTAACAAACAAACAAACAAACAAACAGAGCAAAAGTCACCAAAGTTAACTATCCAAACACTGCTTACCTAGCCAACTAAAAATACCGATACACAAAGCAAGTCACAGAGACAACAATTAAGGTTCACAGGGAGGTAGGGAGGGATGGGGAGAGGTGCTGCTTGAAGAGGTGCGTCTTCAGCTTGCGCTTGAAGGTGGGGAGAGATTCTATAGTTCTGACCTCAACGGGGAGTTCATTCCACCACCGTGGAGCCAGAACAGACAGTAGTCGTGAGCGTGAGGTGGAGGTTCGGAGAGGGGGAGGTGCCAAGCGGCCTGTGGAGGCTGAACGAAGAGGTCTGGCAGGGGTGTAGGGTCTGATGATTTTTTGCAGATAAGCTGGGGAAGACCCTTTAACTGCTTGGAAGGCTAGCACCAATGTTTTGAATTTGATGCGAGCCATGACAGGCAGCCAGTGGAGGGAAGTAAGCAGGGGGGTGACGTGTGAGTATTTGGGAAGGTTGAAGACCAGACGAGCTGCTGCATTCTGGATGAGTTGGAGGGGTCTGATGGCGGACGCTGGGAGGCCAGCCAAGAGGGAATTGCAGTAGTCCAGGCGGGACAGAACCATCGCTTGGACCAGGAGCTGGGTCGAGTAGGGGGTGAGAAAGGGGCGGATTCTCCGTATGTTGTATAGGAAGAACCTGCAAGACCGGGTCACCGCCGCAATGTTCTCGGAAAGGGACAGTCTGCTGTCCATCACCACGCCGAGGTTCCTTGCACTGGGTGACGGCGTGAGTGTGGTATCCCCGAGAGAAATGGAGAGATCCAGATGGGGAGAGGTATTAGCAGGGATGAATATCATTTCAGTTTTACCTGGGTTGAGCTTTAGATGGTGGTTGTCCATCCAGCTCTGGATGTCCCTCAGGCAAGCAGAGATACGGGCTGAAACCTGCGTATCAGACGGCGGGAACGAGACGAAGAGTTGGGTATCGTCCGCATAGCAGTGGTAGGATAGCCCATGTGCAGTGATCACAGGGCCAAGGGAGCGAGTGTAGAGAGAAAAAAGAAGCGGGCCAAGGACTGAGCCCTGGGGAACTCCTGTGGCGAGGGGCCGAGGTGTCGATACCGAACCAGCCCAGGCAACCTGGAAGGAGCGACCAGAGAGGTAGGACTCAATCCAGTCCAGGGCTGTGCCACAGATGCCCGTTGCTGACAGGGCAGACAGGAGGATGGAGTGATCCACAGTGTCGAAGGCAGCAGAGAGATCTAGAAGAATGAGGATAGGGGTGTAAGGGGTGGAGGGCGTACCAGAGGGTGTTTGAGGGCGACGATGCTCTTGCCCTTCCACTTGGTCTCGAACATGTCGCTGAAGTACTCAGAGCGTGCGCTGAGGATGCAGCGGTGGGTTCTGAAGGACTCTCCGTGCACCAGGAACAGCACATCGCTGTAGAAGCCCTGCTCCAGCAGACTGCGGGGAAGGGAGCGGTTACTGCAGCACATTCACCCTGACATCTGCAGGAAGTGGTTATAATGACCTACGACCCTGACCTCTGCAGGAAGTGGTCGTAGTGACCTTTGACCCTGACCTCAGCAGGAAGTGGTCGTAGTGACCTTTGACCCTGACCTCTGCAGGAAGTGGTCGTAGTGACCTTTGACCCTGACCGCTGCAGGAAGTGGTCATAGCGACCTTTGACCCTGACCGCTGCAGGAAGTGGTTGTAGTGACCTTTGTCCCTGAACTCTGCAGGAAGAGGTCGTAGTGACCTTTGACCCTGACCACTGCAGGAAGTGGTTGTAGTGACCTTTGTCCCTGAACTTTGCAGGAAGATGTCGTAGTGACCTTTGACCCTGACCTCTGCAGGAAGTGGTCGTAGTGACCTTTAACCCTGACCTCTGCAGGAAGTGGTTGTAGTGACCTTTGTCCCTGAACTCTGCAGGAAGAGGTCGTAGTGACCTTTGTCCCTGAACTCTGCAGGAAGAGGTCGTAGTGACCTTTGACCCTGACCTCTGCAGGAAGTGGTCGTAGAGGTCGCGCTGCATGGTCTTGGCTGTGATTCTCTTGTACTCCTTCAGCAGCCGGCGGATCTGGTCACTTAGGGCGCCGTAGAGACAGCGCTCGCTGTCGAACGTGTTCACCTCACACCTCGCTCCTGGAGAGGGAGAAAACCACACAAAACCACACCTGAACCCAAAACTTCACACCTGAACCCCAAACCACACACCTGAACCCAAAACCACACGCCTGAACCCCAAAAACCTCACACCTGAACCCAAAACCACACGCCTGAACCCAAAAACCTCATGCCTGAACCCAAAACCTCACACCTGAACCCCAAACCACACACCTAAACCCAAAACCACACGCCTGAACCCCAAAACCTCATGCCTGAACCCAAAACCACACACCTGAACCCCAAAACCTCAAACCTTGACCCCAAACCACACACCTGAACCCAAAACCTCACACCTCAACCCCAAAACCTCAAACCTTGACCCCAAACCTCACACCTTGACCACAAACCACACACCTAAACCCCAAACCACACACACACCTGAACCCCAAACCACACCTGAACCCAAAACCACACGCCTGAACCCCAAAACCTCATGCCTGAACCCAAAACCACACACCTCAACCCCAAAACCTCAAACCTTGACCCCAAACTTCACACCTTGACCCCAAACCACACACCTAAACCCCAAACTACACACCTTGACCCAAAACCTGGGTAAAATGGTAAATAGACTGCATTTACAGACAGGGCTTTACAATTAATGCCTCTCATTTACCCATTGACACACAGAGTCACACACACACCAAAGGCACTCGGCTGCCATGCAAGGTACCAATCAGTTCTTTGGGAGCAATTGGGGGTTAGGTGTCCATTTACTCCAAATTGAGTTATCTCATCCAAAAGACTAAGAAATCTGTTTAACATCATTTATTGAAAAATCATGGCAAAAAGGTGAAGCTGAGAATGAGAATCACCCAATCATGTTCCACTGAAACCCGCTACAATTCATTCAGCCTAGCAGTCACCTGGGCAGGCTCATAAAGGTGTGTGTTTGTGTGCGTTTGCGTGTGTTTGTGTTTGTTTTTACAGCTACAGCTGCTTTGCATTCCTTCAGGGACTTGCAGGACAAGTCGAGGCCTCTGAGATTCAGGGGTTGTGTACAAGGCATGTCCACCTGGGCGTGTCCGCACTGGATCTCACATGGCCATGTCCTCTAAGTGAATAAATGTTGCCTCCATTGAATTCAGCGCCCTAGGACACCAACACCAAGACCATCATTGTACCATGTCTCTCCTGGCAGCTAGCACGTCTGCATAAGCACTTGTGTCAACATTACCTTTTTGATAGTGGCCATTTTGCATTTATTGAAAGGATGGCCCCCCCAGGGCCCAAGTGTGTGCAGTATACTGTGCACAGTGTTCAGTGCTTTGGCTAACTGCGGGTTTGTCAGTATTTCCGGTTTGATTTCTGTGTTTCTAAGCCTCATGGCCACAATGTCAATGCTTTTCAAATGCCCGTTGTGATTTAATAGAATAAAATAGAACTAAATAAATAAAAATACCTGCCCCTCCAAGCACCCCTGTAGGGCATGAGGTCGCCGAGGCCCGCACCGGAGGCTTTGCATCACCATTTGCATTCCTTCTACATTAGAACACATCACCTTTCGTATGAGAAAAGCCCATTTTTAGGTGAGAAAAAGTATTGGAACATGTGACTGACAGGTGTTTCTTGTTGCCCGTATGTGTCCTGTTAGATTGATTGGTTAAACAATAGATCATTCTGAATGTCTACTTTTGGTTTTAGCCTTGGGTTTTGCCTTTGAAGACTGTATTTGTGTTAGAAAAGATAAACCAACATGAAGACCAGAGGGCTGTCTTTGGGGAAAAAAAGCAAGGCATTTTGAAGCTTAGAAAAGAGGGGACAGCATTGGCGAATGGAATGTCCTGAAAAAGAAAAGAAACGCTGGCGTACGGAGCAACAGACAAACAGGTCGACCAAGGAAAACAACAGCAGTTCATGACAGAAACATTGTGAGAGCTGAGAAGAAAAACCCCAAAACATGAGTCACTGACATCAGAAACAACCTCCAATGCAACAGGTGCAACAGTTTGGTGATGCCAATGGGTTGCAGGCTTGGTGCAGTTATTGCAAGCAAAGGATATGCTACCACATATTTACTTTCATTTGCTTAAATACTCTCTGTTCCAAAACTTTTGCTCACCTAAACATTGGGTGGTCTGACACCAAAGGTGCCATGTTCTAAGTAGTTTAACACATCTAGGTGTACATACCAGGAACTAAAAGCTGAGCTCCCTCCAAGTCATTTAACAGTGTGACAACATAATATTTTGGGATGAATTTCATCATCGAGTTCTGTGATCATGTTCTGTATTGATGATGCTTTCCTGTGTAACCGATGGATGTAAATCACAATCCCAATGCACTACCCCCTGGGCCATTCCAGGTCTTACCCACAGCACAGTTAAACACAGTCACCTCCACCAACAGCACAGTCACATAAACAGTCACTACCACTAACAGCACAGTCACAGAAACACAGTCACGTAAACACAGCCACTAACACAGTACAGTCACTTAAACACAGTCACTTCTACTAACAAGCACACACAGTTGCACAGTTCCAGTAAAAAACCAGTCGTGGTACGCACCGGAAGTGCTCATTACAGTTAATTAAATCACACAACTTTCGAAGGACTGTTTAACAGTGGTCAATAGGATGCTTGTACTGAGACAGACTAGCCAATCAGCAGGCTTAGGCGGTAAAGGTGTTTACCATTGGCCAGCAGGTACTGCACCAGCTCCTCGTGACCACAGAGACAGGCGTAATACCTGTAAGCAGCAGACATCGGTTACCTGGGCTGACCGTTACCACGGAGAGAACTGCACATAACCCTTTCACTCCTAGCACACTTACAGTGGGGTACTGTCCCATTTGTCTCTAACGTTAAGCTCCACATCTCTCTGTTCAACGAGGTATCTGGAAAGAAAAAAATATGGAAACATTGTAGGTCTGCAATATCTAGTATTAACTGGGTCAGTTGGCAGGGAATTTTATACAGTGTCTACGTCATATAAAATTGCCTGCCAACGGACACGATCACTTCCACACTGTTTTTATTTGCATGCATTTGTTTTCATGACACACACAGAAATGTTGACAATTGTTAGCAAACCGGTTCTTCTTAAAAATGTAACTCTTCAAGTGCAACTATTCGGGGTAAACGTTATCAATAATCAGTATCTGGCTGACCTATGCGGGACCTATGCCAATGCGGGTAGCGCATCATAAATGTCTGACAACCAAATAAACATTCTACGTTCTTAAGAAAATGTAACATTAGCTCAGCAATTTAGTGACTGTTGCAAGCTAGCTATAACGTACAGTATGTAACCCTAATTAGCTAGCATTAGCTTTTGAAAGATATTTAACATTTCACGTGTAACAAACTGCAGAGCCAGAAATGTACAAATCAACATAACTTAATATTATCAATGTGCTTTTACGCGAGCAGAGGTAGCCTGTTCCGAATAGACTCACCTCACTCTAGAAACATCGCCCTTCCTGCAGCTTGTAAACAAATCGTATGCGTCCATCTCCACAGTAATTTCAGATCTCTGAAATGCATTGAAACGGCCTGCCCGTTTGACAGGTGCAAGTATAGTCCGTTATGAAACGGAATTGCCTGTTTCTATTTCAGTGGCTAGTTGATTAACTAGCTGTCTTGCTGTTATTCGCAAGTTTTCGGTGCGGCGCAACAGCAACAACAACAGATCAACTCCGCGAGTAGTCTCTAGAAGGAGGTTCCGGAAGTTCCTTCCACTTCCTGGATGGCGTCAGCAAGCTGATATTAATAAAACAAGAGTTCTCCGCTAATGTTGAAACGACATCTCCTGCCACGTTTTAATTAAAATAATCGCGTATCTTAAATGATTGTGTTATTATTCGAATTATTTTTAACATTTGAATGTCCTCTGTCTAAAACACATTAAAAGCAGAATAAAACACATTAAAACACAAGGACCTCAAAACCCAACAAGAGACTGCATTAACAATAAAATCACTGGCCATAGCTGGATTTTACACCAGATCACAGCTGTAGTAAGTATTATTTTCTTGGTTGCAGCTTCTACTGTGAATTGAAACACAGTGAAAGCTTCTCTATTTTAAGCTCAGTACCCATCAATACTTGAGAAATAAATTATTCCATTTACATTAGCTACATATGTTTTAGTAGGTGGAGTGAGAATATAACAGAATGCCTGACCACACTGTGGTAATGTCTCTGTGCAACTGAAACTTGTAAAACAAAAAGTATTTATCAGGAATTTCCAGAAGTTAGGGGTAAAGGTCACATCAAGACAAGTCTCAGCGCAAGTCAAGAGACAAGAAAAACCAGCCAGCTGAAGCCCTCCACACACTGGAACAGAGCCTTAAGATATCCCAGACCATGGGGCCCATGCACT
>NC_083769.1:50763676-50801176 GCF_963514075.1 Conger conger | reverse complement strand
TACCATAGAGACTAAAATCACACATCTCTACCATAGAGTCTAAAATCACACATCTCTGCCATAGAGACTAAAATCACACATCTCTACCATAGAGTCTAAACTCACACATCTCTACCATAGAGACTAAAATCACACATCTCCACCAACACGGTTTTAGGACACGTTGGACATGAATATGCTTTAGTGAAGAATGTAATCACATGTGTAATTTAACATAGAAATTTAACGGTAAATGTGAAAGTGCACCATTTCCTCTGTCAGATTAAAAGCTGTATGGAAGTTGAACGGCTGTGCTGAGTTTGGCACGATGGCGTCCAACATGTCGTCTCCATAAACCACGATCCTGCCAAGATGGAGAAAGAGCGCGTTCACTCCCCACAGCACTCTGAGTTTGGTCATGTTCACATACACCCCCTAAAGAGACCCTCCCCAGGCACAGCTCCTCTGAGTGGGGGATGAGCTCCCACTGACTGGAGACCAGGAGTCTCCCGCCCTGGAACTATGAAGCCTGTAGTCTAGTGGCTAAGGCACATGACTGGGACAGCCTGTAGTCTAGTGTCTAAGGCACATGACTGGGGCTGCCTGTAGTCTAGTGGCTAAGGTACATGACCGGGGCAGCCTGTAGTCTAGTGGCTAAGGCACATGACTGGGGCAGCCTGTAGTCTAGTGGCTAAGGTACATGACTGGGACAGCCTGTAGCCTAGTGGCTAAGGTACATGACTGGGGCAGCCTGTGGCCTAGTGGCTAAGGTACATGACTGGGGCAGCCTGTAGTCTAGTGGCTAAGGTACATGACTGGGGCAGCCTGTAGCCTAGTGGCTAAGGTACATGACTGGGGCAGCCTGTAGCCTAGTGGCTAAGGTACATGACTGGGGCAGCCTGTAGCTTAGTGGCTAAGGCACATGACTGGGGCTGCTCTGCTGCTTCATATTGCCCAAAAAGGCCTCAGCCAACCCAAAGTGGCGGATAAGCGCACATTCCAACCTGGCTGATATCAAATTTCAGAAGCTAAACAGCAGCTTGAATATTGTTGTGCTGTAACCTCCTAACCTCCTTCTTCTTCTCTGTTTTGCGTGTCTCTTGTCACCTTGTTTTGATCTACCCCCCCCCCCCCCCCCCCGACACATGCACACACACAAACAAAACCACACAAACTAATCGCTGCAGGAAAACACCAGAAACAGAAGCAGTAACCCAAAACCTGACCTTGCCTCTGATGTGGGATATACAGGACTCTCACAGGCCCGACACAGACTGACTCATATTCAGTATGGAGCCTAATATTACGTTTCATGTTTAACGTTTATTTCCGTCCTTACTGCACTTGTCCTGCTGACTGGTGCGCGCTGTGGTGATGTCATGGCCGAGCCCTCACCTGTCGTAGGTGTGCTCGTTGCCGGTGTTGGCCGTGGTGTCCACGTCGTCCTTGATCAGCCAGTGGAAATTCGGGTTGCTCCGGATACGGATCGTCTTCATGTCTCTGGTGGAGACGTACGCCCCGTCCGCGTTGAAGTCGCCCAGGATCATGATGTTCTGGAATGAGCCGGCGGTCTGCTCAAGGTCCCGTCATCACAAACCCACACAGCACGCTGCACTCCTTTACTGTTATACTGTATGTATAATTATTCTGCTGTTCTTAGTGTTTCAGTTGCCAAAACTGTGTTATTGCTATTTCAGTGTCAGTTTATCTGATTATTCTACAAGGGTTCAGGTTCTTATCTGTGTGATCACTCTAGCACTTGGAACCATACTTCCCTCTAGAGTTTTCAGCGCACTTGTCCCTGGTTATGATCTGCACTTTATTGTACGTCACTCTGGATAAGATTCCAAAAGCCTGTAATCTAATGTAAGAGCACATAACGATGACCTATGACCTCATCAATTCAGCTCACCGACACTCGCCATTGCCCTGATGCAGGGTGGATAAGGAGCAGCCTGTAGCCTACTGGCTGAGGTACAGGACTGGGGCAGCCTGTAGTCTAGTGGCTAAGGTACATGACTGGGGCAGCCTGTAGTCTAGTGGCTAAGGTACATGACTGGGGCAGCCTGTAGCCTAGTGGCTAAGGTACAAGACTGGGGCAGCCTGTAGCCTAGTGGCTAAGGTACATGACTGGGACAGCCTGTAGCCTAGTGGCTAAGGTACATGACTGGGGCAGCCTGTAGCCTACTGGCTGAGGTACATGACTGGGGCAGCCTGTAGCCTAGTGGCTAAGGTACATGACTGGGGCAGCCTGTAGCCTAGTGGCTAAGGTCCATGACTGGGACAGCCTGTAGTCTAGTGGCTAAGGTACATGACTGGGGCAGCCTGTAGTCTAGTGGCTAAGGTACATGACTGGGGCAGCCTGTAGTCTAGTGGTTAAGGTACATGACTGGGGCAGCCTGTAGCCTAGTGGCTAAGGTACATGACTGGGGCAGCCTGTAGCCTAGTGGCTAAGGTACATGACTGGGGCTGCTCTGCTGCTTCATATTGCCCAAAAAGGCCTCAGCCAACCCAAAGTGGCGGATAAACGCACATTCCAACCTGGCTGATATCAAATTTCAGAAGCTAAACAGCAGCTTGAATATTCAGGCAAATGTGACAGAATGTTTTTGCTTTGCATGCAGGTTATTTGCATCAAGTATAATTGCATCTAATGACTCTGCTTTCCTTGCGTGAGGGTGTGCTAAGTGGAAAATTTGGTTGCCGAAAAACGCAACAGGGGATTGACATAATACAGCAACATCTGAACTGCTGCAGTGCTGTCCTGAATATCACGTTCACTTTTGCCATTGTGTTTTCAAGTAGCTACTGTATGGTAAACAGCGCTACGCGGTGGTGCTGTCCGTGTCTGTAGTAGTTGTGCTTCAGGTGCTGTGCGGGACATTGTAAGCAGTCTTCTGAACACAGGGAAGTTGTGTCGTTTTCTCTATAACCTAATTATTGGACCAATTCACATAAACCACATTCCTCAAGAGAAAAACTACCACTGAACTTCTGGTGGCTGCTTCCCGGTGTTCCATTGGCAGCACAGTGAGTCACGTTACTAAACTAATGTTGAACATGCTGCCTGTGTTGAAGAAATGACTGCATGGCCATCATATTCAGTCTGCCTAATGATAACACCCCCCAAGATAACTGTACTATTCAGTCTGCCTAATGATAACAGCCCCCAAGATAACTGTACCCATAATAATGAGTGTGGGAGGGGCATGTGTGTCAGCCAACCAGTCGCCTTGGCAACCCTCCAGGACTGTTTGCATTATTGGGCTTAGCTGGCACTGAACTCCCCGGAGTCTAACTGTGTGTGTGCTGGGCTGGTCTCCAGTGTATTACGCCTCAATCCAGATCATATGGAAACTATACAGTAAATAGAGTTGTTCTACTGTGTTCTGTGTCTTTCTTAATTGCTTCTGTCACAGCCACACAGGTTCCACACACAGCACTGTGATGTCACAGCTGCACAGGTTCCACACAGGTCATTGTGATGTCACAGCTGCACAGGTTCCACACACAGCACTGTGATGTCACAGCTGCACAGGTTCCACACAGGTCATTGTGATGTCACAGCCAGGCTCACATCAGTCTTCCACTTCTTCTTCACCGCCAGGAAGACGTCGTACAGCTCGTCCAGCTCACGCTCCGAGTCGTCAGGCTTCGTGTGCACAGGGATCAGCACCAGGTCCTTCAGCTCTGCACAGAGACCCTGTGTCACTCAACACACCACACACTGAGCACAGGGATCAGCACCAGGTCCTTCAGCTCTGCACAGAGACCCTGTGTCACTCAACACACCACACACTGAGCACAGGGATCAGCACCAGGTCCTTCAGCTCTGCACAGAGACCCTGTGTCACTCAACACACCACACACTGAGCACAGGGATCAGCACCAGGTCCTTCAGTTCTGCACAGAGACCCTGTGTCACTCAACACACCACAACACACTGTGCACAGAGATCAGCACCAGGTCCTTCAGCTCTGCACAGAGACCCTGTGTCACTCAACACACCACACACTGAGCACAGGGATCAGCACCAGGTCCTTCAGCTCTGCACAGAGACCCTGTGTCACTCAACACACCACACACTGAGCACAGGGATCAGCACCAGGTCCTTCAGCTCTGCACAGAGACCCTGTGTCACTCAACACACCACAACACACTGTGCACAGCTCCACTCAGAAACCCTGCATCCATCACACTTCACACTTCTCACATTGCATGTAGCAATGTCAAACTGAAGGTCCCCGCAAGCCCCACCAGCCCCATCCCACACCCCACACCTCACAGCCCACATCCCACACTCCACACCCCACAGCCCAGAGCCCATAGCCCACAGCCCATAGCTGCATTAGCTGCTGCATTTTGGCCAGTTTCACAAGACTGGGACTGTGACAAAACATGCCATGCTTGACTGTGATTGGCCAGGCCTGAGATGGCGCCATAACCAGTTGTGTGCTTGTCTGGGCCTGTTTGTAGACAGACATCAGCTGCTGTCTTTCCTCCTGTACTAAACAAAGGTTTCTGTGCTCCGGGCTGTGTGTGGAGCTCCAGGGAGGAGGAGCAGGGTGTAGCAACGCTGATGAATAAAACATGAGTGTCTTCAGGTGCTGCAAGTTACCTGTGCTGCTAATTACATTTCCTAAGTTAAAGGCATAATGCGCGGATTTGATAATAATATTTTACAATATAAAAATATTATACACTGATATTAGAGCACAGTTGCACTGATGATCTCTGTCTTTGTGCACATTTGCTGATTCCATGTCTCTGTGTCTATTTCTTCTAAGATGTGTTTGGGGTGTTTCTGGCAGTGTGGAGGGTGGTTGTGGCTACAGAGCCTGTGGGTTGGGTCAGGGGTCAGGGGTCAGCGTTTTTAGCTGCTGCACTGGCGGAGGTGGTGGAGCACAGTGAGGAGGTGGAGCACAGTGAGGAGGTGGAGCACAGTGAGGAGGAGGAGCACAGTGAGGAGGAGGAGCACAGTGAGGAGGTGGAGCACAGTGAGGAGGTGGAGCACAGTGAGGTGGAGCACAGTGAGGAGGAGGAGCACAGTGAGGAGGTGGAGCACAGTGAGGAGGTGGAGCACAGTGAGGAGGAGGAGCACAGTGAGGAGGTGGAGCACAGTGAGGAGGTGGAGCACAGTGAGGAGGAGGAGCACAGTGAGGAGGTGGAGCACAGTGAGGTGAAGCACAGTGAGGAGGTGGAGCACAGTGAGGTGGAGCACAGTGAGGAGGTGGAGCACAGTGAGGGCTCGTTCAGAGTGAGCCTGGAATTTTTGTCCCTCAACGACGCATGTTTTCTGTGAGTATTGTGCATTACATGTGTGTGTTGTGTGTTACCTGTGCATGTTGTGTGGAGCCTGTGTGTTGTCTGTTATCTGTTCAGGTTGTGAGATGTGCATTACCTTTGTGTGTTGTGAGGAACCAGTGCGTGTTGTGTATTTCCTGTGTGTGTTGTGTGTTTCCTGTGTGTGTTGTGTGTGTTGTGTGTTTCCTGTGTGTGTTGTGTGTTACCTGTGTGTGTTGTGTGTTTCCTGTGTGTGTTGTGTGTTTCCTGTGTGTGTTACCTGTGTGTGTTGTGTGTTTCCTGTGTGTGTTGTGTGTTTCCTGTGTGTGTTGTGTGTTACCTGTGTGTGTTGTGTGTTTCCTGTGTGTGTTTCCAGGGTGTGTTTGTGTGTTACCTGTGTGTGTTGTGTGTTTCCTGTGTGTGTTATGTGTGTTGTGTGTTTCCTGTGTGTGTTATGTGCGTTGTGTGTTTCCTGTGTGTGTTATGTGTGTTGTGTGTTTCCTGTGTGTGTTATGTGTGTTGTGTGTTACCTGTTGCCATGGACTGGAAGCGCAGGATGTACGGCTCCCTGGCGAACACATCCTCATCTCCTGCCTGGGAGTCCTCATACTGATATGAGCCCACCAGGTTCACTGCATCGTCCCTGCGGAGAGACCAGAAGGTCACTGCATCGTCCCTGTGGAGAGACCAGCAGGGTCACTGCATCGTCCCTGCGGAGAGACCAGCAGGTTCACTGCATCGTCCCTGCGGAGAGACCACCAGGTTCACTGCATCGTCCCTGCGGAGAGACCAGCAGGGTCACTGCATCGTCCCTGCGGAGAGACCAGCAGGTTCACTGCATTGTCCCTGCGGAGAGACCAGCAGGGTCACTGCATCGTCCCTGCGGAGAGACCAGCAGGTTCACTGCATCGTCCCTGCAGAGAGACCAGCAGGTTCACTGCATCATCCCTGTGGAGAGACCAGCAGGTTCACTGCATCGTCCCTGCAGAGAGACCAGCAGGTTCACTGCATCGTCCCTGCAGAGAGACCAGCAGGTTCACTGCATCGTCCCTGCAGAGAGACCAGCAGGTTCACTGCATCGTCCCTGCGGAGAGACCAGCAGGTTCACTGCATCGTCCCTGCAGAGAGACCAGCAGGTTCACTACATCGTCCCTGCGGAGAGACCAGCAGGTTCACTGCATCGTCCCTGCAGAGAGACCAGCAGGTTCACTGCATCGTCCCTGCGGAGAGACCAGCAGGTTCACTGCATTGTCCCTGCAGAGAGACCAGCAGGTTCACTGCATCGTCCCTGCGGAGAGACCAGCAGGTTCACTGCATTGTCCCTGCAGAGAGACCAGCAGGTTCACTGCATCGTCCCTGCAGAGAGACCAGCAGGTTCACTGCATCGTCCCTGCGGAGAGACCAGCAGGTTCACTGCATCGTCCCTGCGGAGAGACCAGCAGGTTCACTGCATCGTCCCTGCAGAGAGACCAGCAGGTTCACTGCATCATCCCTGCGGAGAGACCAGCAGGTTCACTGCATCGTCCCTGCAGAGAGACCAGCAGGTTCACTGCATCGTCCCTGCAGAGAGACCAGCAGGTTCACTACATCGTCCCTGCGGAGAGACCAGCAGGTTCACTGCATCGTCCCTGCAGAGAGACCAGCAGGTTCACTGCATCGTCCCTGCGGAGAGACCAGCAGGTTCACTGCATTGTCCCTGCAGAGAGACCAGCAGGTTCACTGCATCGTCCCTGCGGAGAGACCAGCAGGTTCACTGCATTGTCCCTGCAGAGAGACCAGCAGGTTCACTGCATCGTCCCTGCAGAGAGACCAGCAGGTTCACTGCATCGTCCCTGCGGAGAGACCAGCAGGTTCACTGCATCGTCCCTGCGGAGAGACCAGCAGGTTCACTGCATCGTCCCTGCAGAGAGACCAGCAGGTTCACTGCATCGTCCCTGTGGAGAGATCAGCAGGTTCACTGCATCGTCCCTGCGGAGAGACCAGCAGGTTCACTGCATCGTCCCTGCGGAGAGACCAGCAGGTTCACTGCATCGTCCCTGCGGAGAGACCAGCAGGTTCACTGCATCGTCCCTGCAGAGAGACCAGCAGGTTCACTGCATCGTCCCTGTGGAGAGATCAGCAGGTTCACTGCATCGTCCCTGCGGAGAGACCAGCAGGTTCACTGCATCGTCCCTGCGGAGAGACCAGCAGGACCGCAGCACAGGGCATCGCTTGCTGATTAAAGGGGTGTGTTTCAGGGCCTCACCGGTACAGGAAGAGGAACTGCTCCTTGTAGCGTGTGCGTCCCAGACGGCTGCTGATCCTCAGCGTGTAATGGTGCTGCTTATTCACCCTGGAGAGCACAGAGATTCACACTGTGCTACACTCCTCTCATTTACCCTGGAGAGCACAGAGATTCCCACTGTGCTACACTCCTCTGATTCACCCTGGAGAGCACAGAGATTCACACTGTGTCTTTAGGGTTCAGTTACGATGCTAAAGACTAAAGACTGGAATGTCATTGAAAGACTGAATCTTTAAGCCTAATCTGAACTGAAAAACGTTTTAGAAGTTGAAAACGACCCTGGTTACACCTGTACTCACTCCCAGGTTCTTACCTGTTTAGTTCCGTTACGAAACGCTCCACTGAAGCTCCACTCACATCCACCACCTCCAGAATCACAATGATGTCATAGCGGGACACTATCTGCGGTGGGAGAGAGATGTGGAATTCTCTGGGATTCTGTGGGTATGATGTCATTACCAACCAATCATCTGATGGTTACTGTTACTGTTACAATTACTGTTATTGAGCAATATACTGCTCATGCTCAATAACAGTAAAAGTGTGATATAATTTCATATAGCCCCTGAAGAGGACAGCCTGATCAAACCACCGTGGGTTCATTCTCCAGTCACCAGCACACCTTCCTTTACCTTGATGAGAGTCGACAGGACATTTGGTTTGGAAACCTTACTCAAGCCAAATCTCTGAACGTTAAACGATGCAATCTTCATGGCTGCTGAAAAATAAATGAACGTAATCATTGTACCCGAACACATCACATACAGCACAGCCATCCAGAACCCAAACATCTATAGCACAGCCATCCTGAACCCCAACATCTATAGGACAGCCATCCAGAACCCCAACATCTATAGCACAGCCATCCAGAACCCCAACATCTATAGCACAGCCATCCAGAACCCCAACATCTATAGCACAGCCATCCAGAACCCCAACATCTATAGCACAGCCATCCTGAACCCCAACATCTATAGCACAGCCATCCAGAACCCCAACATCTATAGCACAGCCATCCAGAACCCCAACATCTATAGCACAGCCATCCAGAACCCCAACATCAATAGCACAGCCATCCAGAACCCCAACATCTAGAGCACAGCCATCCAGAACCCCAACATCTATAGCACAGCCATCCAGAACCCCAACATCTATAGCACAACCATCCAGAACCCCAACATCTATAGCACAGCCATCCAGAACCCCAACATCTAGAGCACAGCCACCCAGAACCCCAACATCTATAGCACAGCCATCCAGAACCCCAACATCTATAGCACAGCCATCCAGAACCCCAACATCTATAGCACAGCCACCCAGAACCCCAACATCAAACACCCATACTGGCCAATTCATGTCCCACAGATCCCCCCATGAACATTTCCCTGAGTTCAGTTTAGACAGAAACAAAAAGAAAAGCCAAAAACAAAATTGATTCAACAGAAAAACGAATCATCAAAACAACATGACTTGAGAGACAGGTATAAGTACTTTTTTAGCAATGTTCCAGGACTGTAATCATCTGTGTTCAAGTCACAGCACGTCACCCAAATGTAAATATTAAAATACACTGTGGGTGTATACACACATGGTTGAAAACCTAAATTAAAGAAGAGGCATTTGGAAATTTGTCAGAGCATGTAAATACAGTGAACAGAGAAGATACATAAAAATACAAAACAATTACAAAACGCCTTTTGTTTTTATGGTTTAGCACTGAATATCAATATCAAGTCAAGGACTCCTTCCCCCCGCCCATGTGTGTACAAGATTTGGTAAAGATGTCTACAGGCATACAAATTCCACAATTTTCCCAAAACAGCACCCGGATGTCCTCAAGTGTCCCCAAACCTGTCCAAATACAAAACATCTGCATATCTTTTTGTCAAGACACACGAATGATCAGAAAAGCTTACTTTTCTATTAAACCCGATTTCTGGATACGAAATGTAAAGAAAATGAACCTTCACGTGCATTTCATTCAGATATAGTATATGAGTATGTTTCTATACAGCATGCCCAAGGTTTCCATAAAGCTCTCCAAAAAGGATTAGCTCACCCTAATGCTTTCTAACAAACCTGTATTACATGTAAAACTGAACTTTATTTCAAAATTAGGTTAACCAGAGCCCAATTAGTCCTGTTAGCCAGAATAATAACAGGTTTACATCAATAGCAAGTCTAACACAAATGCTCACTTCATGTTTTATGCAAGTCTGACTATTAATTCTGCTATGCAAACACAGCAATATTCCTTATATTCCTAATATAACCTGAATATGAAATTATACCTTGTTGGAAAGGGTAGTAAACCCTGCACAAAAGGATTGCTGTATTTTAAATGAGTTCAGTACTGAAGATGGCATTTGCTTCGGTATAGTCCTGGGAAAAATAGATAGAGGCTAAAATGTTACTAAGAAAACAGCCATAGCTTCATAACCAGGTCGTGTATGCATAAAATAATTTGCAAAACAAACTCATATTCCTACCAAACCGGAAATACGTACAACAAAAGTGAGCTAAGGAAAAAAACTATGTATTTATCCATGCAACTTCTTATTTGTGTATTTTTGCTCTTATATTGGAACATAACTTTTTGACATAGAGGAACGGTATTAGCGATTGTTAGAATTTGCCTTTCATTGTCTCAGTCTGTGACTTGGTCAGCATTGCAAACCGTGAGCGTGGCACGGGGGAGCCTGCTGTGTTATTGCCCTGCTTAAGAGGCAGATAGCGATCTAAAGCGCTGTTCTCACAAGCAGAGAGTCTTTTCAACAATTGGGAATCGCCATCTTGCAGTTTTATTTTGCAGAACTGCTGCTCACTGGATGCTTTTCTCTGTAAATTCTAGAGACTGTTGTGTGTGAAAAAACGATTAAATCAGCCGAGTTAGAGACAATGAAACCACCCATCTGGCAGCAACACTATTATTCCACAGTCAAAGTCACTTAGACCAGGTTTCTGCCCAATTCTGAGGCTTTGTGTGAACACAAACTGAAACTCTGCACCATGTCTGCATGCTAAGCTAATAGAGTGGTCACTTATGTATCTATCAATGAGAGCATGAGACAGCTAATAATATAGAAATATACAGTCAGCATAATAATAATTATTATTATTATTATTACATAATAACAACTACTACAGTGTATCCTGATTCAATATTAGCTCTAATGTGAGTGGTACCAACTGTTTAAATCTTGACTTCATAATGTTGACATGTTGCCTGTTTAAAGGCACAAAAGTTTAAAGGCACAGTATTCACTGGATGCCAAGCTTTATTTAAAGCAGTGGTGTCCTACCTGGGAATTGAACCTGCAAGATTTGGGCGACCAGTTCCCCTGAAAGCGATCTTTATACTGCACTGCTCTCCCTGATATGGAGCGATGGCAGATCCTCCTGACGAACACCGACCCCCTCTTCTTACAGCGTCTCAGGTGAAATGTTCAGGTGATGTCCCAACTCCGTGTTAATTACCTTTCAGACACACACCCTGTCACCAGCTTCCCTGCAATGTGCATCAAAAAACACATTGAATGTCCTCATCTTAAGGTTACTGCGCCACGGGCAAATCTGGAAAACCCGGTAAACAAGACTGAGCCCTTTATTATAAATAACACTCTGTGCCTGCTGTGTATTTCTGTACGGCAGAAGTGTGGAGACTGCAGAATAGTAAACTTCAAAACGTGAATTCTGAAATCCTGGGACAAAGGTCAACTCAGGTTCTTCTGGAGGGCCAACGAAATGTTGAATCTGAGTTTAGTCCAAATCATCACGAAGGCTTTATGAGCCTTGTCATTGGTGGAGTTGACTGTCAGTCACTTGTACCAATATACTTTGACAGACAGACAAATAGACATAGGCGGGCATATCCACTCTACCTACCGCTTGCACTGGTAACAATATCCCTTCCAGGGCGATCACGTTTAGTCCGATGACACCTCAAATGCAGGAGATATCCCCAGGTCCGGAGCAACTGTGGAATTATGCAGAAAGATAACGGTCAATAGGAACACTGCACAGAGAAGAATGCTGTACGTTAGCGATCACGGACGGGTACGTGGTTTCAGTGAGGAGGGAAACACAAGGCTACGGTATCAGTGGATAAGTAGGACAGACGCTGTTACACACCAGCTAGTGAAACTCCATCACTGATCATCACTGACTGACTTCACACGATCCTGTCAGGCGTCTGTGCTCTACTGAGTCTGATGTTCAACAACAAAACAGCCGCCAAACCCACCCTGCAGGAGCAAGCGCTAGACACGGAACATTCCACACAGGGGATGGTTACCCCACACACAGAGCATTCCACACGGGAGTCTACGGGCTGGGTTATACAAACAAAGGTGGTCACACACCGTACAGGATAATTTAGACAAAATTCTACATTTCAAAAGCAAGGACAAAAGAAAACAAAAAAGTTGCGGAACAGACAGGTTCTGTCACGCTCACGTTACCTCACTGAGCGGCAGTGAGACTGGGAGTGAAACCTCAGCAGGGCGCAAAGCCCTCAAGGTCCACCCCACGCTCAACCCCTCTCCACTACATTGTGGGGCGACTTTAGCTCAGGAGGTAAGAGCAGCCTTCTGGCAGTCGGAGGGTCGCCGGTTTGATTCCCACCCAGGGTGTGTTTAAGTGTCCCTGAGCAAGTCACCTAACCCCAAATTGCTCCTGAGGAGCTGGTTGGTGCCTTGCATAGCAGCCAATCGCTGTTGGTGTGTGAATGGGTGAATGAGAAGCATCAATTGTACAGCGCTTTGGATAAAGGCGCTATATAAATGCCAGCCATTTACCATTTACCATTCCTCCAGCACATGGTAGCACCAGCACCACCCCCACATCTCCATCAGTACAGCACCACCCCCACACCTCCATCAGTACAGCACCCCACACCTCCATCAGTACAGCACCACCCCCACACCTCCATCAGTACAGCACCCCACACCTCCATCAGTACAGCACCCCCACACCTCCATCAGTACAGCACAACCCCCACTCAAGCATACAGCATCACTATAAGACTGTCTCCAGGGGTTTTTATATTGAACTAAATGTCCATCCATCCATCCATCCATTTTCACCCGCTTATCTGGAGTCGGGTCGCGGTGGCAGTAGGCTAAGCTGGGTATTCCAGGCGTCCCTCTCCCCAGCAACGCATTCCAGCTCCTCCTAGAGGATCCCGAGGCGTTTCCAGGCCAGGAGAGATATATAATCTCTCCAGCGGGTTCTGGGTCTACCTTGGGGTCTCCGCCCAGTTGGACGAGCACGGAAAACCTCCAAAAGGAGGCGCCCGGGAGACATCCTGATCAGATGCCCGAACCACCTCAATTGGCTCCTTTCGATGCGAAGGAGCAGCGGCTCTACTCCAAGCTCCAATCTCTGAGGCTGAGCCCAGCCACCCTACGGAGGAAGCTCATTTCGGCCGCTTGTATCCGCAATCTCGTTCTTTTGGTTACTACCCAAAGCTTGTGACCATAGGTGAGGGTTGGGACGTAGATCAACCGCTAAATCGAGAGCTTCGCCTTCCGGCTCAGCTCCTTCTTCACCACGATGGTCCGGTGCAACGCCCGCATTACTGCTGACGCTGCACCGATCCGCCGATCTCTGTCGATCTCACGCTCCCTTCTACCCTCACTTGTGAACAAGACCCTGAGATACTTGAACACTTGGGGCAATAACTTGTTCCCAACCCGGAGGGAGCAATCCACTGTTTACCGGCAGAGAACCATGGCCTCGGACTTGGAGGCTGACTCTCATCCCGGCCGCTTCACACTCGGCTGCAAACCGCTCCAGTGCGTGCTGAAGGTCACGGTCCGATGAAGCCAGCAGAACCACGTCGCCCGCAAAAAGCAGAGACGCAACTCTGAGGTCACCAAACCAGACACTCTCCTCACCTCGGCTGCGCCTTGAGATCCTGTCCAAGGGGCAACCTTGGTGGAGTCCAACACCCACTGGAAACGTGCTTGCCTTTGTGCCGAGGTTGCGGACACAGCTCTCACTTTGGTTATACAGGGACCGGATGGCTCGTAACAACGGCCCCGGTACCCCATACTCCAGCAGTACCCCCCACAGGGTTCCCTGGGACATGGTCGAAAGCCTTCTCCAAGTCCACAAAGCACATGTGGACTGGATGGGCAAACTCCCATGACCCTGCCAGCAACCCCGCCAAGGTAAAGAGCTGGTCTACTGTTCCATGGCCAAGACGGAAGCGACATTGCTCCTGAGGAGGCTGAGGAGTGTGATACCCCGATAATTGGAGCACACCCTCCGGTCCCCCTTCTTGAAAATGGGGACCACCACCCCGGTCTGCCACTCTGCAGGTACTGTCCCCGACCTCCATGCGACACTGAAGAGGCGTGTCAGTCAAGACAGCCCAACAATGTCCAGACCCTTCAGCATCTCAGGGCGAATCTCATCCACACCTGGCGACTTGCCGCTGAGGAGCTTTTTGACTACCTCAGCAACTTCCACCAGCAATATAGGAGCAGATTCCCCCGAGTCTTCAGGCTCTGCCTGTTGTTCGGGTTCAGGAGCTCCTCAACATGCCCAGTCCGGGTCAGCAGTTCTCCTCCCCTGCTGAAAACAGCCTGAGACATGCCCTGCTTTCCCTTTCTGAGTCATCGTATGGTTTTCCAGAACTTCCTTGAGGCCAACTGAAAGTCCTTCTCCATGGCCTCCCCAAACTCCTCCCATACCCGGATTTTTGCTTCAGCGACTGCCGAAGCCGCAGCACTTCTGCTGCTTCAGGGGACCCCCATGCCAGCCAAACCCGAAAGGCTTCCTTCTTCAGTTTGACGGCCTCCCTCCCTCCCTTCTTGGGTTGCCGCCCCGACAGGCACCAATGACCTTCTGGCCACAGCTCCTGCTTGCTGCCTCTGCAATGGAGGCTTTGAACATGGCCCACTCGGACTCCATGTCCCCAGCTTCCCCCGGGATGCGTGAGAAGTTCTTCCGGAGGTGGGAGTTGAAGACCTCACGAACAGGGGCCTCCGCCAGACGTTCCCAGTTCACCCTCACTCCACGTTTGGGTTTACCGGGTCTGTCCGGCAGCCTCCCTGGCCACTTGATCCAACTCACCACCAGGTGGTGATCAGTTGACAGCTCTGCTCCTCTGTTCACCCGAGTGTCCAAGACATACGGCTGCAGGTCTGATGATACGACCACAAAGTCGATCATCGATCTTTGGCCTAAGGTGCTCTGGTACCAAGTACACTTATGAGCTACCCTATGCTCGAACATGGTGTTTGTTATGGACAATCCATGACCAGAAGTCCAATAACAAGACACCGCTCGGGTTAAGATCAGGCAGGCCATTCCTCCCAATCACCCCCTTCCAGGTTTCTCTGTTGTTGCCCACGTGAGCGTTGAAGTCCCCCAACAGAACTATGGAGTCTCCGGGCGGCACCCTTTCCAGGATGCTGCCCAGTGACTCCAAGAAGGCCGGATACTCTGAACTGCTGTTTGGTGCACAAACGACAGTCAGAGCTTTCCCCCCAGCGACACGTAGTCGCAGAGAGGCGACCCTCTCGTTCCCCGGGTGGAACTCCAACACAGTGGCACTCAGCCGGTGGCTTGTGAGTATCCCCACACCCGCCCGGCACCTCTTACCCTGAGCAACTCCAGAAAAGAAGTCCAGCCCCTCTCCAGGAGTTTGGTTCCGGAACCAGTACTGTGCGTGGAGGTGAGCCCAACTATATCTAGTTGGTACCGCTCCGCCTCCCGCACCAGCTCCTGTTCCTTCCCCACCAGAGAGGTGATGTTCCATGTCCCCAGAACCAGTCTGCGACGCCGAGGATCAGCACGCCCGGATCCCCGCCTTTGCCTACTGCCCGTTGGGCAAAGCACCCGACTCCGATGCCGACCCCTGCAGGTGGTGAGCCCACAGGGCGGCGACCCCATCTGACCAATTCAGGCTGTGCCCGACCGGGCCCCATGGGATAAGGCCCGGCCACCAGACGCTCGCCGACGAGCTCCCCTCCCGGGTCTGGCTCCAGAAGGGGGCCCCGGGCTAGGTAGCTCGGTACTTGTGAGGCTGTGTCATGGAGTCTTTGACTAAATGTCTATAAAGGGAAATAAATACTCTGTCTCCCCCTTTTATTGCCCTTCCACACAAATTAAAGATACTTTATAAACTCACGTAAAAAACAACAAACAGTCTGAGAGATAAAATAGCTGTTTTCAGCTCTTGTGCTGTTGTGCGCGTGTGTGCAACCGATTACAGAAAAATGTTCCAATGCAACAGTATAAAACTTGGTAGTATAACAACACTAGTGGTAATACTGGCTGTCTCTGCTGTGGAGCTGTACAGTGTCTGTTCTTCACACAAAAGGTCGCTGGTGTCCTCTGGGTGAATAACAGATGGCTCCTCTGTATCAGTAAGCTTACTCTTGACAACGTGCTCAAATCAGTCCACATGTTCCTGTAACGATCATCTGTTCTTTTTCCTCCTCCAGACGCAGACTGAAATTAGCACTTCAGAAGACTAAACTGAATAATGGCATTTTAAAAAAATGTCGTCTTTTTGTCTTTTTAGGTAAAGCACTTTGGATTATCTTTTATATGAAATATACAGTATAATAAATAAACATGCCTTGCCTGTTTCTGTGGCTATGGTTGGTGTGGGGGAGTTTCCCAACCCCATTATTTCATTAATCAGACCGTGAGGTTCAGACAGTACCATGACTGCTTACCACTAAACTTCATTCTGTGTGCATTTACAGCAACTGAGCGTAATGTACAGGTTTACCTCCCTCAGGTCTGGTTCCGACAGGTGTGGCTCATTCTGCAGGTGATGCCAGTTCCCTTTCCCAGAGCGTGTGTGACACCTGCTGGCTTTCAGAGGGATAACTCCACAACCCGCTGTCTGCAAATTAATAATCACACATTACCCTGAGATGGGTGACTGTTGTGCTAATATTGATAATAACTCACTTAACCCCCGAACGCTGCCAATGACAGACTGCACTGGGTCCACTCTGAGTGTGACTGGACTGGACTGCACTGGGTCCACTCTGAGTGTGGCTGGACTGCACTGGGTCCACTCTGAGTGTGGCTGGACTGCACTGGGTCCACTCTGAGTGTGGCTCAGATCTGTGTAAAGCCGCTTTGTGACCATTTGTGCTGTAGAACGCTCTATACAAATAAAACTTAATTTAATTCAGTTTCATTTAAAGCAATGCAAGGCTTGTAGTCCTGAATAGTGGGCTTCATACCGCTGATGAATCCTGTGCAGTCTGCTCCCTCTGCAGCAGCGTGCCTGTGGAAGTGCAGGGTCATGCTGAGTTCAACTGAATTATAACCTTGCAATGTTTTAAAAGCCTCAAGTCAGAGATGCAGTGAGGACCCAGGCAGTGGGGCGCAGTAACAACATTTCACCACTAGAGGGTAAAGACAGCACATGACTTCTTGTCAGATCAGGGGTCCCCAACCATGGTCCTGGAGAGCCACAGGGTCCAGGACCAGGAGTGAGGACCCCAGCACACCCTGCAGCTCTCCAGGACCAGGGTTTCTGACATCTGTGTGAGACGGAAGAGAACCACACAATATATTAGCCCTGGAGATAAATGTCCTCTTTAACCTCCTAATTCCAGCAAGTAACCTTTGTCCCCCGGAGGACACATGGATCTCTGGTCTTAAAGTATTCTGGTGGTGTGTGAGGGTGGTGCTTTCTGCTGAAACCTGCACTACAAGGGAGATTCAATACAAATAAAATTATATTTTTTGAGATATTTTCACTGTGATATTTTTATCATCCAATATACTTAAATTATGTAAAACAAAATTAACAAACCATCTGCTGGGTGTCAGGAGGAACAAGTTGACATCAGTCCACCAAAAAATAGATTCATAAAAAATACAGGAGGTGGAATATCCAATCGAAAAACAAATAAATTAAAATAAATAAATAAGTCCAGGGGCCAGAAAGTAAAAGTCAATTAATTTCACTAATTAGCTCTGCCTCCTGGCTGAACAATGTGCTAACTGGCAATGTCAGATGACTATTAACAGAATACTGGGGAGAACTTTACCGTTCTGAACCTGGAATTTCTCCTGGATGGAAAAAGAAAACAAACAAACAAAGGCACTTTACAAAATGTATCAGGTTATGTATACATGCTTGTTTCTGCATTCACGCTCTTTGCAGCTGAGTCAGTGTTGCTTAAAGTGTAAGTGTTTGTATTAACACGCCTGGGTAATGCGGCAGGACCTGAGGATGCAGGTGCATTCCTCCAGCACTCCGACCCCCACTCTGTGTGAAAGGAGGGTCAGCCACAGGCATGCAGCCCGACCGGAGTTTCAGCACAGCGTAATTATACAGGTTAAACGTGTGAAAGAGCGAGAGGGAGAGTGAGAGGGGGAGAGGGGGAGAGAGGGAGAGGGAGAGGGGGAGAGGGAGAGGGAGAGAGAGAAGGGGAGAGGGGGAGAGAGAGGGGGAGAGGGGGAGAGAGAGGGGGAGAGGGGGAGAGAGAGGGAGGCTAGCAAGCCGAAACGTGGGTGTGGGCTTGACCATTACAGCAAAAACACCCAGAACACACTCTGATCTGATCACAAAAACAATCCTAGCAACAGAAAAGCTGAATATACAGATATTAAAAACGATCTTTGTGTGGGACACCTGCTAGAGTTTCACAATTGCATTCCAATTTAAAAAGAATACCAGCATACTTTTAACGACTAATCTAACGTTGTGATCCAAGAGGGCAGTAATATCTGACAGAAGAATCAGAGGTGTGTCTGTGAAGCACTTTGGGATTCATGTTCTGTGGAAACACGCAGATCATTATGATTATTATTCATTCATTTTCCTAACCCGCTTATCCTGAACAGGGTCACAGTCCATCACAGGGCACACACACCATTCTCTCACACACTCATACCTATGGGCAATTTAGACTCTCCAATCAGCCTAACCTGCATGTCTTTGGACTGTGGGAGGAAACCGGAGTACCCGGAGGAAACCCACGCAGACACGGGGAGAACATGCAAACTCCGCACAGAGAGGCCCCGGCCGACCGGGATTTGAACCCAGGACCTCCTTGCTGTGAGGCGGCAGTGCTACCCACTGCACCATCCGTGCCGCCCCTTATTCTTCTTATTATTATTATTATTATTATTATTATTATTATTATTATTATGGCACCAGGCTGCAGGCTGTATGTTTCTGAGAGAGGGGGGAGGTGGGAAATGAAATGTAACTCACTGCAGTGTGTGCAGGTTGCCATGGAAGCAGGCATGGAGAAGGCTGCACGATACAGAATAAAACAATTCAGGCATTAATGAAAAATCCAGCAACTGTGTGTGTGTGTGTGTGTGTGTGTGTGTGTGTGTGTGTGTGTGTGAATGTGTGTATGTGTCAGAATATATGTGTGTGTGTGTGTGTGTTTAGGTGTGTAAGTGGCAGTGTAAGAATATGTGTGTGTGTTCATGAATGGGTTTGTGTTTGTAAGTGACGCTGTAAGAATGTGTGTGTGTGTGTATGCATGTGTGTGTGTGTGTATATGTATGTATGCATGTGTGTGTGTGTGTGTGTGTGTGTGTGTGGGGGGGGGGGGGTTGTGTCCGACTGGTTGGTCCACATGCGGATCATACCTGAGCCCCACCCTGAATGGCCTTTAAAAGGGACCCGGCCCTCCACCTGGTGCTCCAGCTTCCTGATTCACTTCAGCTCTCCGATCTCCAGCCTCTGCCAGCCGCCCAGCTCTCCAGCACCATGAAGCGCATGAACAGGGATCCCAGCCGAGGATTCAGCTCCAGCTCGCTGGGGGGGTACTCTCCCAGCCAGGTCCACACCCCCATCACCCCCGTGTCCGTCAACAAGGCCCTGCTGGCCCCCCTCAACACGGCCATCGACCCCACCATCCAGGTGGTCCGCACCCAGGAGAAGGAGCAGATCAAAAGCCTCAATAACCGATTCGCCTCCTTCATCGATAAGGTCAGCACCTGCACATCTCTCTCCCTCTCTCTCTCTCTCTCTCTCTCTCTCTCTCTCACACACACACAAACACACTTTCCTATACTTGTGAGGTCTGTGACATTGCACCCCACTACCGGCATCTATAATTCTTGTAATCATGCCTTGCTTCTATATTAGGACATGCCATAATCTCACTGACTTGTTTTTAACTTGTAAACTAGACTTGATGTTCATAGCTGCTTTATGTGAATTGAACCTGATCTGACACGTTTTCTGTCGTTGTTCAATGACCAGCTTGGTCAATAAGCTTAATGCGCTTATTGTATTTCGCTTTGGATATACGCTCCTGCCAAGAAATGTAAAGTGTACTTTCAGGATATCTTTGGGTAATTTGATCCTTGAAGAACAAAAATATATCAAATTCTCTTCTTCCTTGTTTCCATTCCACTTTTTCCCTTTTACGCACACACACACACACCCTCTCTCTCTCTCATACACACAAACACACACACTCTCTCTTTCTGTCATACACAAACACACTCTCTCTCTCTGTCATACACAAAAACACACACACTCTCTCTCTGTCATACACACAAATACAAACTCTTTCTCTCTGTCACAAACACATTATCTCTCACACACACACACTCTCTCTCACATACACTCACACACACACACACACACTCTCTCATACACACTCACACTCCCTCATACACACTCTCTCTCTCACACACACACACACACACACACACACTCTCTCTCATACACACTCACACTCCCTCATACACACTCTCTCTCACACACAAACACACACACACACACACTCTCTCATACACACTCACACTCCCTCATACACACTCTCTCTCACACACAAACACACACACACACACACACACACACTCTCTCATACACACTCACACTCCCTCATACACACTCTCTCTCACACACAAACACACACACACACACAGGTGCGCTTCCTGGAGCAGCAGAATAAGATGCTGGAGACCAAGTGGAGCCTGCTGCAGAATCAGAACAGCCCAAGCCGCTCCAACATCGAGCCCATGTTCGAGGGCTACATCGCCAACCTGCGGAGGCAGCTGGACCTGATGAACAACGAGAAGGCCAAGATGGACGGAGATCTGAGGAACATGCAGGGCACGGTGGAGGACCTCAAGGACAAGTGAGGATCCACAACATAATCCAGTTATAAATCACTAATAATGCACTGTACCCCAAATAACATCGCTAACAGCATTGCACTATAACACAGTTAACAATCACTAACAACAATTCCCCTGTAACCCAGCTAAATATGCTAACAGTAATCAAGCTTATCTGCAACAATTGTAACCCAGTTAATAGCAATACTTACAGCAACCACTTTCCAGTTAAATATTGCAAATAGCTACATACAGTATTCAAAAGGGAAATATCACCAAAATAAACAGAAATTAGTGCAGCATTGGGAGACTGCCCCACTCGTTGGTGTTAATCTGTGATCTGCCCTGCTCCAGGTATGAGAACGAGATCCACCAGCGGAACACGCTCGAGAACGAATTTGTGATTCTGAAAAAGGTGAGATTCACCTGTGTTGCTGCACTCTGTACACTGTACTGCACACCTGCGCTAGCACACCTGTGCCATTTGATACAGCTTCACCTGGATACACAGGCCAGGCAGAGTGTAACCTCCATTAAATAATTACCTGATACCTGCTGAGTTTGGTGAGCATGATCCACGCTAGTTCAGGACCAACACTCTGAAAGAAACTCCATCCAACAGCTCACTTTTGACTTATAGCAGAGTTCCTTTAAAAAAAGAATTCTAGAAAAGATGCACTTCCTCAATGGGAAACAAAACAGATGGTTTTATGGGAGGTACACTGTCTGATACATTTAAGTGGACAGAAATCCTTTACATCTGTTTAATAAGTGAGTTCCTGTTGCCACAGGATGTGGACAATGCCTACATGAACAAGGTGGACCTCGAGCAGAAGGTGGCAAGCCTGGCAGATGAAATCAACTTCCTGAGGGCCATCTATGACGAGGTATGACTCGCACACACACACATTACATTACATTAATGGCATTTGGCAGACGCTCTTATCCAGAGCAACATACAGTTCATTAGACTAAGCAGGAGACAATCCTCCCCTGGAGCAGTGCAGGGTTAAGGGCCTTGCTCAAGGGCCCAACGGCTGTACGGATCTTATTGTGGCTACATTGGGATTAGAACCACCGACCTTGCGTGTCCCAGTCATTTACCTTAAGCACTACACTACAGGCCACCCCAGTGCTCACACACACACATATATACACACATACACACACGTGTGGCAGAGATTCCTACAGACAGAGCCCCAGCAGCCGTACCATATCAAACATGGAGATGTAATAATCTTGGGTTACAACACAACACCCCTCTGACCGCTTCCTGTACCTCTGACAGCTTCCTGTTCCTCTGACCACTTCCTGTTCCTCTGACAGCTCCCTGTTCCTCTACCCACTTCCTGTGCCTCTGAACACTTCCTGTTCATCTGACAGCTTCCTGTTTCTCTGACTGGTTTCTGTCCCTCCCACTGAACACTTCCTGTACCTCTGAGAGCTTCCTGTACATCTGACAGCTTCCTGTTCCTCTGGCTGGTTTCCGTCCCTCCCACTGACCACTTCCTGTCCCTCTGCCCACTTCCTGCACCTCTGCCCACTTCCTGCAGGAGATGAGAGAGCTGCAGAACAGCATCAAGGACACCAGCGTCGTGGTGCAGATGGACAACTCCCGCAACCTCAACATGGACCAGATCGTCGGCGACGTGAAGAAGCAGTACGAGGACATCGCTGCGAGGAGCCGCCACGAGACCGAGACCTGGTACAAGAGCAAGGTACGAGCTGAGAGTCATAACATTACACATCAAACGGTCTGAAACATTAAACGGACAGTCTATGGCATCAAGTATGAAAAGTGCATCGTAACTGTGTGTGTTTCAGTCGGTCAGGTAAAGAGTGTGCGTGTTTCAGTCGGTCAGGTAAAGAGTGTGCGTGTTTCAGTCGGTCAGGTAAAGAGTGTGCGTGTTTCAGTCGGTCAGGTAAAGAGTGTGCGTGTTTCAGTCGGTCAGGTAAAGAGTGTGTGTGTTTCAGTCGGTCAGGTAAAGAGTGTGTGTGTTTCAGTCGGTCAGGTAAAGAGTGTGTGTGTTTCAGTCGGTCAGGTAAAGAGTGTGTGTGTTTCAGTCGGTCAGGTAAAGAGTGTGTGTGTTTCAGTCGGTCAGGTAAAGAGTGTGTGTGTTTCAGTCGGTCAGGTAAAGAGTGTGCGTGTTTCAGTCGGTCAGGTAAAGAGTGTGTGTGTTTCAGTCGGTCAGGTAAAGAGTGTGCGTGTTTCAGTCGGTCAGGTAAAGAGTGTGCGTGTTTCAGTCGGTCAGGTAAAGAGTGTGCGTGTTTCAGTCGGTCAGGTAAAGAGTGTGTGTGCGTTTCGGTGAGGTAAGGTGTGACCGCCGCACTGGTGATGTCACGGGTGATGTCACGGACCCTGTCGCCCGCAGTTCGACGAGGTCGCCGCCAAGGCCAACGTGTACGGGGACGAGCTGCGCAGCACCAAGACCGAGATCGCCGACCTCACGCGCCTCATCGCCCGCCTGCAGTGCGAGATCGAGAACACCAAAGGACAGGTGAGCGGAGGGGCCAAAGACACAACCTTGCTTTCGTTACTCACACAAACCCCCAGGTGTGCAGGTCTGCGTAATGAGGTCCTCAGTGAGTGTAGGCGCGGCAGGTTTGGGGTTTCCGTGCCCCTCCCTCGACCCCCCCCCGGGTGTAACTCTGATGTTTTGGCGGCGCAGAGGGTGAACCTGGAGGCCCAGATCGCGGAGGCGGAGGACCGCGGGGAGATGGCCACGAAGGACGCCAAGGCCAAGATCCGGGACCTGGAGAAGGCGCTGCAGAAGGCCAAGCACCAGATGGCACAGCAGGTGCGCGAGTACCAGGAGCTGATGAACGTCAAGCTGGCCCTGGACATCGAGATCGCCACCTACCGGAAGCTTCTGGAGGGCGAGGAGGACAGGTGAGCAGCTGGCCTCCGATTGGTCCAGACACATTGTAGTTTCACCAATGAGGCCGACACACAAGAACAACATCACAGCAGGAACAACAACCAGAGATTCAGCAGGCAAAACAAAAACAGACAAAAAACATTAAATTATCCAGATTAAATGAAATGTAAATGAACTTTAGTGTGGAAGCCAGAGGCAATCACTTATGAGGCATCTGTTGCAACTTGTCACTTGTAACATGCATTAATAGAGCCAAGTACGATATTTCATATTAAAAGATGGATTCTGCTTTTTCTTGCAGGCTTTCAAACCAGTCTGTCATCAGCATCCAGCCTGTGCCCTCCAGTAAGTACAGTTCCAGATAAGAGGTAAATGTCCTCATGAACACAACGACCTCTGACCTCTGAAGTACAGCTGTGTCTCACTGTGACCTCCCGCTGTGCTAATCTCCTCTCTCTCCTCCCAGGCTCCAAGGCCATGCCCGTCCTGATCAAATACACCGAAAGACACGATCACTTCATCTGAGACGTTCTGCTCGTTAATCCAGCCACTGACACACACACACACACCTTTTCCAGAACACTGCCACCCAGTTCATGTTTCATTTCAAATTCAAATTCAAATGCAGAAGCCATAGATGAGAAGCCTGTTTGAAAACGGCTGGTGCCAGAGTCTGGGACAGAGGCCCTGTGTTTCTCTCTCCAGTGTGAGCCAGACAGAGTGATGTTCAGGTGTCTCTGCCCACAGTGAAGGGGCCTCCCTACAGACGCCGCCTCTCAGATTTACTGTATCCGCTTCCTCTCCATAATCTGTGAAAATATGCTTGTAGAAAAAATATCATGATCCTCTCTTGTTCTGTAAACTGAAATTCTAATAAACTTCCATGATAAAAGTCTTGTTCACTTCAAGTGTTTTTTTTTCCCAAGAACTGAAAGATACAGAAGGAGGTCTAGTGACATCTTTAACATTCCCTTACCCAGAGCCTTTGGCACCCTGAACACAAACAGCACTGTGTGTGTGCGTGTGTGTGTGTGTGTGTGTGTGTGTGCGCGTGCTGTGTGAGTGTGAGTATGTGTGTGTGTGTGTGTGTGCTGTGTGTGTGTGAATGTGTGTGTGTGTGTGTGTGTGTGTGTGTGTGTGTGTGTGTGTGTGTGTGTGAGTATGTGTGTGTGTCTTACCCAATCTGCTTTTATAGATATCCTTATGTATTTTCAGCCTATTACAGACTCTGTTTGTACTCAGAGTTGATATTGTGGGTTATTGTGGGCTCTTGTGGGTTATTGCGGTCTCTTGTGGGTTATTGTGGGTTATTATGGGCTATTGTGGGTTATTGTGGGTTATTGGGGGTTATTGTGGGCTCTTGTGGGTTATTGGGGGTTATTGAGGGTTATTGTGGGTTATTGAGGGTTATTGTGGGTTATTGAGGGTTATTGTGGGTTATTGTGGGTTATTGAGGGTTATTGTGGGTTATTGTGGGTTATTGGGGTTATTGTGGGTTATTGGGGGTTATTGTGGGCTATTGGGGGTCATTGTGGGTTATTGGGGGTTATTGTGGGTTATTGAGGGTTATTGTGGGTTATTGTGGGCTATTGGGGGTTATTGGGGGTTATTGTGGGCTCTTGTGGGTTATTGGGGGTTATTGTGGATTATTGGGGGTTATTGTGGGTTATTGGGGGTTATTGTGGGTTATTGGTGGTTATTGTGGGTTATTGTGGGTTATTGGGGGTTATTGTGGGTTATTGTGGGTTATTGTGGGTTATTGGGGGTTATTGTGGGTTATTGGGGGTTATTGTGGGTTATTGGGGGTTATTGTGGGTTATTGTGGGTTATTGTGGGTTATTGTGGGCTCTTGTCTGTGAAGCAGCACTGGTGCTCCGTGCAGCGCTCAGCATTCAGCAGCTGCTTCAACACACTTTATGGTTATTTTGCAGCTGCTGTTTCTATACACGGTAATTTGAGCTGGAAACATTCTATAACTGCTGCTGGCAGCCAGTCTCAATAATGAACTGTATTTACATAGTGCTTTTATCCAAAGCCTCTCATTCACACACACACACACTCACACACACACACACACACACACTCACACACACACACTCACACTCACACTAACGGTGCCTCACATTCACCCATTCACACACACACACACTCGCACACACACTAATGGTGCCTCACATTCACACACACACACACTCACACACACACACGCACACACACTCACACACACACTCCACCAGCTCGTCGGGAGAGATTGGGGCTCCTCAGCTAACACTGCCCCACTTTTCTCATTAACTTGTTTGTGAAGTGTGATTGGCCGCCCCTGTGCCCCCCTCCTCCATACTGGTTCTGTTTGACAGTGCCCTGTGCCCCCCCCCTCCATACTGGTTCTGTTTGACAGTGCCCTGTGCCCCCCCCCCCTCCATACTGGTTCTGTTTGACAGTGCCCTGTGGGTATGATATTCCATTGCACCCCTTGATTCCAGAAATGCCCCTACTCACAAGCATCTGCAAGATCTGAACTATTACGCTGATGCACAACCTTGGCCAACGTCACTGCGTTTAAATAAGAGCCTTCAGATGTGTGAAGGCCACACCGTGATCCTGGAACACCGTCTCCTGGAGCTCTGCAGAAAAGACGTCAGAAGCGACTGAAACGTGAGAGATAAAATCTATGCAGAAATATTACAGCGATGTGTGTGTGGGAGATCCACCCAGACTGAGTGGGCGAGAGAGCCACGCCTAAAGATCTGATAACAGCCAGCAGTACCTACACCTGCAAATACCTCACACCGTATCTCACAAATACAATGATAATTCTGTCACGGGAGGCTACAGTAGACAAAAATGTTAAGAATCATGATTGCACCCTCAGTACTTGGAAAAAGTCAAGACACCAGACACCAGTATCTCGAAGTGAGGTGTCAACAGGCTCACAAAATAACACATTTGAGCTTAGACCTGACCTCCCGCAACAGACCAGCTTCACAGAGCGGGGCCCTGCGACGGCTCATCAAAAACACTTATACTTTATATCATTACATGCCATTTGGCTGACGCTATCCGAAGTGACGTACAGTTGATTAGACTAAGCGGGAGACAATCCTCCCCTGGAGCAATGCAGGGTTAAGGGCCTTGCTCAAGGGCCCAACGGCTGTGCAGATCTTACTGTGGCTACACCGGGGATCGAACCACCGACCTTGCCTGTCCCAGTCATTCACCATAACCACTACGCTACAGGCTGCCCTCATACTAAACAAAAATTATTAGAGGACCTATGACAGAGATCTTCATTCTTCACAAGGTCTGCGTAGCTCTCCCAGGCCATGAATGATGGACTGCAGTTATATATCCACCTTGCACAGCCAGACACCCTCTCCTCCTCAGGAATTCACAAAATGGCTGCCGTGCGTCATCACCCCGGTGGGAGCTGCACATCGGTGGTGGTCGAGGCGGGTTTCCCCCGCATCACTGTTAAGCGTTTGGAACGTGTAAAAGGCGCTGTATAAATGCAGGGAAATATTTACTACCATTTTGTGCCAACATACATCCATACATCAGGCAGGTGGAGAGCGAGGAGGTCATTAGGGCAGTTATACTGCAGTGTGGAGAGAGTGGAGGCGCCTTTGTGTTCGCAAGGATCAAACTCCCCAAATGTACCTGGAAAGCACAATATGTTCACTTTGGGTACAAATTAGTTCGTTTTCTGAACACATTTTTTTTGGTTTTTAAAGGTGCTTTTCACACCTGAGGGAGGGAGGACTGGATGGTCAGGTTGTGAGCGTTTGGGAGTTTAGTCAGAAAAGCAGGGGAGCCCCAGCTGAGACCCAATCATCACCCATCTCTAGCACAGCCACTCCCTGCAGATAAGCAGCACAGCGCCCCTTCAAAGGGGACACATTCTTCGGAAAACTGGTCTGATGAGATTCTTTGGTCAGTTGATGACAAAACCGAAACATATGGGGGTATTTCCTGACTGAGGGTTAGTGTCTGAGTGATCTGACTGAGCAGGGATATATGACCAATGCCACACAGCTAAAATATCAATTCATATATTTACACTCATGCCTACAAAGTGTGTATCTAAATTAGGTTCATGGTATCAAGTTAAAATTCAGGTTTCTAGTCATTCTTCTCACTGCAAGTGGAAGAAAAGGACAAAATATAGTCCCCCGTGGAAACCACAATGCAATATAAAATATGATAAAAGACAATAAAAGACACTATAAATATTGGATGTAAAACATTAGGAATGCTCAATAAAGGTAATCAAACAGCAGGTATAATGTAGCAGCAGTTAATACAGAGCACACCAGAGTAATGCGAATGTGTGAAATGAAGTGCACTCCTGCCCAAGAGCTCATATCAGAGGAAGAGGCCAGGTGGGGGAGGCAGCGGTTTCTGAACCGGGATGTTTTTGCCCAGACGCTGTGCGGCCTTCAAACTGCCCTGGAGGAGGGCTGAGAGGGGCCCTTCCTAATGCAGGGGGGCCTGAGTTAGCTGGATAATCTTTGTGTCCGGAAACCAGTCTGCATTCACACCCGTTGGAATGCACAGAGAATCTCCGCAAGGCACAGAATGTTGCTGCCATCTGGTGGTCAGCAATGGAAATGCAGAGCCAATGTTTGGCTCACTGACTGTGGACTGATGCAGCCGGGTCAGGAAACTCTGTGCGTGCGTGTAGGGAGCGGCAGAAGGATGGGCGGGGGGGGGGGGGGGGGGGGGGGGGGAGGGGTTTGGGGGGAATAAACGTATAATAATAGAAGTCCTAAAAAGCCATTACTATTGGTTTAATACCAGAGCTACCAGAGCTGCTTACATTCAGCTTACATGAAGAAATTGTTCCTCTTAAGGTTGATATTTATGTTGTTATTTATGTTGATATATATATGTTTTTCATATATATATCATTTTTCATTCGCTCAACTGTAAAATAATTTGTCACTTTCTTACATTTACTCACAGTAAAATGTCCAGTGTTAATACAACAACTTTAATCATCAGACCCTACACCCCTGCCAGACCTCTTCGTTCAGCCTCCACAGGCCGCTTGGCACCTCCCCCTCTCAGAACCTCCACCTCACGCTCACGACTACTGTCTGTTCTGGCTCCACGGTGGTGGAACGGACTCCCCGTTGAGGTCAGAACTGTAGAATCTCTCCCCACCTTCAAGCGCAAACTGAAGACGCACCTCTTCAAGCAGCACCTCTCCCCATCCCTCCCTACCTCCCTGTGATCCTTAATTGTTGTCTTTCTGTGATTTACTTTTTTGTGTATCAGTATTTTTTGTATGTTTGGCTAGGTAAGCAGTGTTTGGCTAGTTAAGGGGTTTGGTCATACTTTTGCGTTTTGTTTGTTTGTTTTTCTGAAAAAAAAAAAAAAAATTCAAATTGGCCCTGGTCCTTATCTTTGTTGTACTGGTAGCAGTTGAAATCGTACTTCCCTCTGGGGTCTTTCTTACCCCTGGTTATGGGTATGCACTTTGTTGTACGTCGCTCTGGATAAGAGCGTCTGCCAAATGCCATTAATGTAATGTAATGTAATGTAACTCTAACAGAGTAGACTACACGAGTCCAACAGTGACCATATGCACTCTGTATGAGTTCATTTAACGCCAAACATTTACACATTTTTTTAGGTAAAAATAATTGTGGAGCGCAATGAATATATCTGAGAAAATGTTCTAAATGCACGCTTTTATTTTGACAAGTGCAAAGTGGAAGTCCCCAGCTTCCCAGAGATAGGGTTAAAATAAATAAAATAAAATTAGATAAAATAAATAAAAACTCCCTGATGGGAAGAAATCTCGGGAGGAACCCAGCTATAGGGGCATGCCCATCCTCCCCTGGCCTATGGGTTTAATGTATGGAACTCAGAGCTGAACTATGAAGTCCATATGGAGGGATGTAGAGTCTGGAGTTCAGAGGGGAGGGGTTAGATATGAGTGATATGAGTATATACACTCAGTGAGCACTTTACTACCTTTGCCCGCAGAACTGCAGCACACTGGAAGTTTTCCGTTTTTTGCAACATTCTCTGCAAACTCTAGACTGTTGAGTGTGAAAAACACAAGAGATAAGCAGTTTCTGAGATACTCAAATCACCCTTTCTGGCACCAACAATCATTACACAGTCAAAGGCACTTAGATCACATTTCTTGCCCATTCAGACATTTAGTCTGAACAACAGCTGAACCTCTTGGCCACATATGCTTGATTTTATGGTGCACAGGTCCACCTAATAAATTGCTCAGTGAGTGTATGTGAGTGAAACATCTTTGGGGTAATTTCTGAAGGACAGTGGAGGAGGAAGCCAAGCCCAAGCCCAAGCCCATGGCTCTGGGGGGAAGAATACGTGACGCTCCTTGGGGGGATATTGATTGGAGGGGAACGGGAAATGGCAGTTAATGTGTTCTATGTTCATATTTTGGGGGCACTTACATTCTATCCCTGAAATTTAAGTCAAGTCATATTGTTTTTTTTCCGTACCAATGATAGTCCACAAAATCAAAAACACGAAAACACCCTTTTATTTTGAAACTTGGTCGGGAACCTGCACCGGAAGTTCGATTCTACTGAAAAGTACCGTTTCGTTAGGATCGAAGCAGAAGAACGCCCCTTTGCGCAGTTTGGCACAGTCAGTTATTTTAACTAAACAAGCGGGCAAGCTTCTGACACCCCGGAAGTAAGCCTGCACTGTGCATGTTCAGTGCTAAAAATTGGAGCTCCCATTAAAGTGAATGGGCAATATCAGACTTCTGAAGGCGAAATAAAACTTACCTGATGGTATTTTGAAACTCGATTAACGATCGTTACGTTTCATATGAAAAGCAGATTGTAAAAATATGTAATGCAATATGTACATTGTAATGAATATTCTCCCCAAAAACGTCTGGACCGGAATGACCATTGTTACACAAACTAATAAAGAGACGAATAATGACATATATATGGTATGATCACAGAAAATGTTATCGATGCGGTTCTTCGGTTTTCTTGCGTCTTTTTCCCTGCACATGCGTAGTAGAGAGGCCGTTTCCCGTCGCGTCATGGGCTTCTGCCTGGCCCCTCCCAGCCTCTCCAGGTCCTAAACACGATGTGGTATTTTCGCCTGACCCAGTCTGAGCTTGCCTTCAAGTTTCAGACTAACCGCTCAAAACCGAATGTAGCGCGCGTAACGCCACCTAGAGGATACTAGAGGTGCGTGCCGCGAAATCCTGCTGCTGACAAGGTTTCAGAAGAGATTAGAGAGGCTGTTGTTCATACTGTTTAATTTGTCAACATGCCTCCAACCAAGCGGCCGTCAATCAAAACGAGACACCGCTGCCCTGCCCAGTCTCTTGCCAGGGGAAATACTTCCCTGAGAAGCTTGTAAAATTATTTCATACTTTCATTCGAATCGCCCGTGTCGTGCGACGTGTGCTTCAAAGCTATACCATTACTCCCACTTCGTGAAGTGTTATTTCAGTTTGCGAATCAAACTGAGCACAATAATCATCTAGCTACATTTCGTTCGACTCTTGCATGGCACAGTTCCGGAGTTCCGAGACGTAAGTCGACAAGTGAATACGCAGAGGAAATTGTGTCATGTTTTTGGCAATATCAAATGCAACGAAATAACGGAATCAAGCCACCCACCACACGCACGCATCTGGATTATCGTATCGGGGAAATCTGTGGCATTTTGATTTTGAAAGGTAGTCTATCCAGTATAAACTGGCCTGCGGATCTACAACCAATCAAATACGTCTGCAAGTTGAGCCTCTCGTAAAACGCGGGTCTTGTGTTGCAGAGAATTACTGAATTAAGTCTGCGAGCCTTCAGCCGAAAACTTTCCTTCAGAAGAAAAGATGAGCGCTGCGTGGGATGTTGTCGGCACTCCTCTTCACCGTAAGACAATTTAAACATTGTCAAATTATATTCATATAGTTAACGTTAACGTCTTGCTGTTATCGTTTTAATCTGGATGCTAGGAACAGTTGTCCGTCCCATGTTCCACACCCCAGTGAAGTGTGTGTCATTTCTGCTCACGTTACTGTACGAGTATGACAGTTCTGGAAAGAGCAGATGTCATTCAGAGTATGATTTGCTGCGAGACATATTAACGTCAAGTATCCTATTTAATATTTAATCGTGCAACACCGAACAAACACGTTTCTATTGGGGACACACCCTCGTTTTATGTTGGGACAAAGAGCCCATGTATGAACCAGCCTGAGCATGCATATCACGAATGCAAGTTATCGGTTTTCAAAGCTAGTGTGAATGCTATTTTGTTTGGTTGAATGGAACAATTTTCACAACATAATAAAGTTAAGCTACACTATAATACTGCAACAGTTTTAACTCCTGATTATTATGTTCGTCACTGAAATGCATTTATGCCGCTAAACTCCACTAAAGACATTAATCAGCCGAATATACTGTAAATGTACACTCACTGAGCACTTTATTAGGTATTTGTCAGACTTATTTTTCGACTTACTGGTCTTCTGCTGCTGTAGCCTATTTACTTAGAGGTTTGGCCACTGTTGTAATGTGTGGTTATTTGCGTTACTGTCCCCTTCCTGTCAGCTTCCTGTCAGCTTCAACCAGTCTGGCACTTCTCCTCTGACCTCTCTCAATTAACAACACGTTTTTGCCCGCAGAACCACTCGATGTTTTTTGTTTTTCGCGTTGTGCGTGAAAATCCAAAGAGTTCAGCTGTTTCTGAGATACTCAAACTACCCTGCCTGGCACCAATAATCGTTCACAGTGAAAGTCACTTAGATCACATTGTATGGTTTTTATGCGTCCCCTGCATTGAAAAACCAATAAAAAGTTGATCCTTCTACACAATTTAGAAAAAAAGTGTTCTGGGGTGGGTAGAGGAGGTGTGTCCATCTCATTTGCATAATGTAGTCTCTAACCAATCAGGTGCAGGCTACAGCAGACGTTGAAAATAAGCCATTAAAACTAAACGCACAAATTTGTGGGCATGAACAATTTTCATACTGGATATCTGACTGAAGTCTAGAGGTCTGCTGATGATAGGGGCGGGGCCAGAGTGGACTGCAGGTATTTGATGCCAGACTGTAAAGTGGGTTACTGCTGGTTACTGCTGGTTACTGCTGGTGATTGCTGGTTATTGCTGGTTATTGCTGGTTATTGCTGGTTATTGCTGGTTCTTGCTAGGCCTCCACCTGCTGCACCAGGAGGCGCTGGAGGGCTACAGCCTGGAGGAGCGGGAGGAGAGCCTGTTCGGGGGCCGGAGCCCCCGGGAGGTGGTGCGGAGCGGGGCCTACGAGCCCCTGGAGGTGGAGGGGGGCGGGGAGAGCCTGCAGGCCGTGATCAGGGCCGCCCTGACGCAGGGCCGGGGCCTGAGGGTGGAGGGCCCGGCCGGGGTGGGGAAGACCACGGCCGTGCAGAAGCTGGTGGGGGACTGGGCCTCGGGGGGGCGTCTGGCCCGGTTCGGGTTCCTGTTCCCGCTGGCGCCGGGGCGGCAGGGCTCCGGGGAGCGGTCCCTGGCTGACCTGCTATCCCATCAGCACCCTCACCTCCCCGCCGCCTCCCTGGAGCTGGTCCTGCAGAACCCCCACGGCCTCCTGTTCGTGCTGGACGGGCTGGAGCAGAACCAGAACCAACCGCCGTCTGGACCGCCCTGCAGGGACCCCCACCAGCCGGCCCCCCTCTCTGCGCTGGTCTGGGGGCTGATTCGGGGCACCCTGCTGGCCGGGGCCTCTGTGTTGGTGACCGGCCGCCCGGCGGAGGCCCCGGGGCCTGAGGACGACGGCGCGCTCCAGCGCGTGGAGGTGCGGGGCCTCTCCCGCGGGGGCCGGGAGGCCTTCGTGCGCCGGTGCTTCCCGGAGGAGGACCGGGCCCGGGAGGCGCAGGGGCTCCTGGAGCAGAGCGCCGGGCTGTGGGAGCTGTGCCGGACCCCCGGGTTCTGCTGGAGCGCGTGCGGCGCCCTCCGGGCGGCGCGGGGAGCGGGGTGGGACCAGCCCAGAACCCTGACGGGAATGTTCTGCCTCGCCACGGCGGTCCTGACCCGGGCCCTGGGGGAGGAGCCCGCGGGGGCGCTGCTCGCCGCGCTGGGCAAGATGGCCGCCGCCGTGCTGCTGGACGGGGCGGAGCGCTTCTCCCGCGAGGAGCTGGAGGCCTTCGGGCTGTCACTGCCCCCGCCTGCCCCGCTGTGGGAGTTCCTGCGCCCTCACGGCCCCGCGGACACGCCCAGCCGCCTCTTCTCCTTCAGCTCGCCCGCGCTGCCGCACTTCCTCCTCGCCGTGGCCTACCACCGGGGCAGCTGGGATAGGGCCGGCGTGGCGGGCCTCCTGGAGACGGTTGCCGCCGGCGGGGAGGCCGACCTCCTGGAGGCGTTCCTGGCGGGGCTGTGCGACCCGTCCCAGAGTGCAGCGCTGGAGGGCGCGGCGGGGGGGCTGCGGCGGGACCGCGCCCGGGCGGTCGGCGCCTGGCTGAGCGAGGCCACGCAGGACGCCCTGCAGTCCTACGACCAGCGACGCCACCTGCGCTGCTTCCGGCTGCTGCAGCACTGCCAGGACCCCGCCCTGGTGCTCGCGGCCGTCCAGCCGGCCGCCCGACTGGGCCGCAGCTACGGGGGCCTGGCCGAGCCTGACGCCGACGCCCTCGGCTACGTGGCCCAGTGCTGCGGGGGGCTGGAGCAGCTCAACCTGTACGCCAGCAAGACCCTCTCAGGGCCGCTGCTCACCCGCCTGGCGCCCGCCATCCGCTCCGCCGGCAAGATCATGTGAGTCAGGAGCACAGCGAGCGTTACGCTTTACTGAGAGACAGTCATTACGCTTTACTGACAGTCATTACACTTTACTGAGAGACAGTCATTACGCTTTACTGACAGTCATTACACTTTACTGAGAGACAGTCATTACGCTTTACTGAGAGACAGTCATTACACTTTAATGAGAGACAGTCATTACGCTTTACTGTGAGACAGTCATTACACTTTAATGAGAGACAGTCATTACGCTTTACTGAGAGACAGTATTACGCTTTACTGAGAGACGGTCATTACACTTTACTGAGACAGTCATTACGCTCTACTGAGAGACAGTCATTACACTTTACTGAGACAGTCATTACGCTCTACTGAGAGACAGTCATTACGCTTTACTGAGAGACAGTCATTACACTTTACTGAGAGACATTACGCTTTACTGAGAGTCATTACGCTTTACTGAGAGACAGTCATTACGCTTCACTGAGAGACAGTCATTACGCTTTACTGAGAGACAGTCATTATGCTGCTTTACTGAGAGACAGTCATTACGCTTTACTGAGAGACAGTCATTACGCTTTACTGTGAGACAGTCATTACACTTTAATGAGAGACAGTCATTACACTTTAATGAGAGACAGTCATTACGCTTTACTGAGAGACAGTCATTACACTTTACTGTGAGACAGTCATTACGCTTTACTGAGAGACAGTCATTACGCTTTACTGAGAGACAGTATTACGCTTTACTGAGAGACAGTCATTACACTTTACTGAGACAGTCATTACGCTCTACTGAGAGACAGTCATTACACTTTACTGAGACAGTCATTACGCTCTACTGAGAGACAGTCATTACACTTTACTGAGAGACAGTCATTACACTTTACTGAGAGACATTACGCTTTACTGAGAGTCATTACGCTTTACTGAGAGACAGTCATTACCCTTCACTGAGAGACAGTCATTACGCTTTACTGAGAGACAGTCATTACACTTTACTGAGAGACAGTCATTACGCTTTACTGTGAGACAGTCATTACGCTTTACTGAGAGACAGTCATTACACTTTACTGAGAGACAGTCATTATGCTGCTTTACTGAGAGACAGTCATTACGCTTTACTGAGAGACAGTCATTACACTTTACTGAGAGACAGTCATTACGCTTTACTGTGAGACAGTCATTACGCTTTACTGAGAGACAGTCATTACACTTTACTGAGAGACAGTCATTACGCTTTACTGAGAGACAGTCATTACACTTTACTGAGAGACAGTCATCACGCTTTACTGTGAGACAGTCATTACGCTTTACTGAGAGACAGTCATTACGCTTTACTGAGAGACAGTCATTACACTTTACTGAGAGACAGTCATTACGCTTTACTGTGAGACAGTCATTACGCTTTACCGAGAGACAGTCATTACACTTTACTGAGAGACAGTCATTATGCTGCTTTACTGAGACAGTCATTATGCTGCTTTACTGAGAGACAGTCATTACGCTTTACTGTGAGACAGTCATTATGCTGCTTTACTGAGAGACAGTCATTACACTTTACTGAGAGACAGTCATTATGCTGCTTTACTGTGAGACAGTCATCACGCTTTACTGAGAGACAGTCATTACACTTTACTGAGAGACAGTCATCACGCTTTACTGTGAGACACTCATTACGCTTTACTGAGAGACAGTCATTACACTTCACTGAGAGACATTACGCTTTACTGAGAGACAGTCATTACACTTTACTGAGAGACAGTCATTACACTTTACTGAAACAGTCATTACACTTTACTGTGAGACAGTCATTACGCTTTACTGTGAGACAGTCATTACACTTTACTGAGAGACAGTATTACGCTTTACTGAGACAGTCATTACGCTCTACTGAGAGACAGTCATTACACTTTACTGAGACAGTCATTACGCTCTACTGAGAGACAGTCATTACGCTTTACTGAGAGACAGTCATTACACTTTACTGAGAGACATTACGCTTTACTAAGAGTCATTACGCTTTACTGAGAGACAGTCATTACGCTTCACTGAGAGACAGTCATTACGCTTTACTGAGAGGCAGTCATTACGCTTTACTGAGAGACAGTCATTACGCTTTACTGTGAGACAGTCATTACACTTTACTGAGAGACAGTCATTACACTTTACTGAGAGACATTACGCTTTACTAAGAGTCATTACGCTTTACTGAGAGACAGTCATTACGCTTCACTGAGAGACAGTCATTACGCTTTACTGAGAGGCAGTCATTACACTTTACTGAGAGATAGTCATTACGCTTTACTGTGAGACAGTCATTACGCTTTACTGAGAGACAGTCATTACGCTTTACTGAGAGACAGTCATTATGCTGCTTTACTGAGAGACAGTCATTACGCTTTACTGAGAGACAGTCATTACACTTTACTGAGAGACAGTCATCACGCTTTACTGTGAGACAGTCATTACGCTTTACTGAGAGACAGTCATTACGCTTTACTGAGAGACAGTCATTACACTTTACTGAGAGACAGTCATCACGCTTTACTGTGAGACAGTCATTACGCTTTACTGAGAGACAGTCATTACACTTTACTGAGAGACAGTCATTATGCTGCTTTACTGAGACAGTCATTATGCTGCTTTACTGAGAGACAGTCATTACGCTTTACTGTGAGACAGTCATTATGCTGCTTTACTGTGAGACAGTCATCACGCTTTACTGAGAGACAGTCATTACACTTTACTGAGAGACAGTCATCACGCTTTACTGTGAGACACTCATTACGCTTTACTGAGAGACAGTCATTACACTTTACTGAGACATTACGCTTTACTGAGAGACAGTCATTACACTTTACTGAGAGACAGTCATTACACTTTACTGAAACAGTCATTACACTTTACTGTGAGACAGTCATTACGCTTTACTGTGAGACAGTCATTACACTTTACTGAGACAGTCATCACGCTTTACTGAGAGACAGTCATTACACGTTACTGTGAGACAGCACTTGTTACGTATGGAGTACCTAAATACAGGCCATGCCCCTGCCCCCCCCCCCCCGGCCCCCCGGCCCCCAGTCTGACCCAGAGCAGGCTCAACCCTGAGTGCTACGCCCCCCTGACCGCTGGCCTTCGCTCCGGGGCTGTGCGAGAGCTGGACCTGTCCTACTGCATCATGGGAGAGCGGGGAGCCCAGAGTCTGTGCACAGGACTGGAGGGGAGCAGGGTGGAGATCCTGAGGTACGCTGTGTGCGTGTGTGTGTC